>NC_057408.1:38881934-39086762 GCF_019320065.1 Cervus canadensis
TCATCAACTCTCAGAGCTTGCTCAAACTCATGTCCATTGAGTCAGTGATGCCATCCTACCATCTCATCCTCTGTTGTCCTCTTCTCCTCCTGCCTTTAATCTTTCCCAGTATCAGGGTCTTTTCCAATGAGTCAGTTCTTCGCATCAGGTGGCCAAAGTATTGGAGTTTCAGCTTCAGCATCAGTCCTTCCAATGAATATTCAGGACTGATTTCCTTTAGGATTGACTGGTTGGATCTCCTTGCAGTCCAAGGGACTCTCAAGAGTCTTCTCTGGTTCCATCCCTTGATGGCAAATAGATAGGGAAACAATGGAAACAATGACAGACTTGACAGTGACATTTCTTGTACTCCAAAATCACTGTGGATGGTGACTGCAGCCTTAAAATCAAAAGACTTTGCTCCTTGGAGAAATGCAATGATAAACTCAGACAGCATGTTAAAAAGCAGAGACATTACTTTGCCAACAAAGGTCAGTATAGTCAAAGCTATCATTTTTCCAGTAGTCATGTACAAATGTGAGAGCTGGACAGTAAGAAAGACTGAGTGCTGAAGAACTCATGCTTTCGAGCTCTGATGTTAAAGAAGACTCTTAAAAGTCCCTTGGACAGCAAGGAGATCAAACCGGTCAATCCGAAAGGAAATCAACCCTGACTATTCATTGGAAGGACCAATGCTGAAGCTGAAGCTCCAATATTTTGGTTATGAGCTGACTCATTGGAAAAGACTCTGATGCTCAGCAAGATTGAAGGCAGGAGAAGGGGATGACAGATGATAAGATGGTTGGATGGCATCACTGACTCAGTGGACATGAGTTTGAGCTAACTCCAGGAGATGGTGAGGGGACAGGGAGGCCTGGCGTGCTGCAGTCCATGGGGTCACAAAGAGTTGGACATGACTGAACAACTGCACAACAACAACAAGTTTATGGGTCACCAACCCAGCAGGTATGGGATTTGATTTTATTGTGATTGTGCCCCTCCTACCATCTCCCTGCAGGTTCTTCTTTGTCTTTGGACATGGGGAATCTTTTTTTGGTAGGTTCCAGCATCCTCCTGTCGATGGTTGTTCAACAGCTAGTTGTGATTTTGGTGCTCTTTCAGGAGGAGATGAGTGCATGTCCTTCTACTCTGCCATCTTGGACCGAAAGCCCTACTATTATCTATCTCTCTGTATGTATGCACTGCTGCTTTTCTTTCCCAGCACTTTTCAACTGCCCTAAATTTTGCAGTTATAGCAACTTTTACTACTATTAGAGGAAAGTGTTTCTGATCATCATTGCCTAGATTTTTCTACCTAATAAAAATCACCATGCCCTGAAATTCTTGCAGCAATAAAAAAATTAAACCACAGATGTTTAATACTAAAACAACAATAACCTATTCACTTTCATTTTGCAAGATAAGTCACTTCTATTTAAAAGCAAATAAAAATAGCAACAGCCCAAGCACTGTCTTGCCCCATAGCTTTGAAATGCATTGAATAATGAAAGAGGTTATGATGATGTCCACCTCTGAAAGCTCTGCATCTCTCCTTTGAATACACAATTAACACAAAGGTAACAGTAGGCACGTACATATCTGGGAGTTCATAAAGCCCACTTCGCAGTCCAAATCAATGTCAACAAATTTCTCTCCTGTGAGATGAGCTCCTTTAGAATTTTGTTGGCTTGTCAGCTGTTTCATTAATATTTTATAACAGAAGGTAAATGTCTTGAGAATCCAAAATCATCACAAACTGCCCCAGCTTCACTCTATTGGTTATTATAATGTCATCAAAATCCTTTGATATATGTATAGAAACCTCCTTACAGGGGATGGTTTCTATTCTCAGTTTATACATATGCAGAAGGAAGAAAAGCTACAAAATTCAACTTCAATGCCATTGAAGGTTTGGAAGGCCGTTTTAGAAATCTGTGTACATTTTTGTCTTCTGGATGGTTCCCATGGTGAAGGGTATTCAGCACCTTTTTTTTCAGGCAACATCAACCCTCTTGAATTTTTCATCTTTTTTATCTGGCCTCTTGTTTACAAATTGATAAAGAAAATATTAAAATGGAATGAATATAAATAGCAGCTGTAGAATGTATTTTGCCAAGAATAAATCCTGTCTTAGAATTGCTAATGTATTAGAACTGTTTTACAGAGAAAAAAATGCTTTTTATGATATTTCCTATTCAGTAAAGATGCCTCTCCAGCTGTAGTTGAAACTTAGAACTGTATATATAAATACACACATAAATATGTATGCAGATTAAAGTGAAAAATTAAGGCAAATAGAAAAATTTCCTTTCAAATATGTGTCTTCACATCACAGGAGTCAAATAATTATTTGCTCACTAGAAGTGATATTTAGGAGATAATTCAAAGTGGAAATTAATTTTTCATGAAGTATACATAGAGAGCTTTATTCTTCAAACCTTTTACCTTAAAATATTACCATAAAGCTAAAACTGGGAAGAATGAACGCATATATTGTTCACTTATATTCAGTAATTGTTACTGTATTGTCACTTTTGAATTTGCTCTGTGTGTATGTGTTTATGTCTTTATGTATAAATAACTTTAGCCATAAATTTGTGAGTTTGTGATGAGGAATTGAACTCTTTTTTTGGTCTTCTGTTCACATTGGTATAGAGTCCTAGGGTACAACTGACCTCAGGAAACACCTAGAGGATACCTACAAGGTCAAATGGAGTGGTTTTACAATATAGATTCCTAAGGGCACATGCTAAAGAATTAAAAAAAATCTTAAAACTACATGCACTGCTATACTTACTCTCTAGAATAGTAGCAATTTATATCTTATCAAACATACACAAATCACAAAATATGAAGAAGGTTCTAAAGATTAAATAAGATACTTGTCATTTTTCATTTTGTGAATACATTAAGGATACTACATTTTTGTTCTCATTGAAATGTCAAATAATCAGTATTGGTTTTTAGTGACAGCATGTAATAAAATATTTTATTTTTAAAAATGTAGTTTAAATTTGAATTAAACTTATTAATTAACTAAATTAGAAACAAAGATAGTTAAGTTCTAAATTAGCTTTATTTCAAGTCCTGTTTCTAGTGGCTATTGAACTTGCAAATATACATAAAACTAAAGGAAGAAAAGTTTCAATTACTGTACTTATTAAAAGATAAAGCACATTTTCTTTTTAATTTATTCTTGTTTAAATTTTTATTTTATATTGGAGTATAGTTGATTAACAATGTGTTAGTTTCAGGTGTAGAGCAAAGTGATTCAGTTACATATATACCTGTATCTATTTTTTTTCAAATTCTTTTCCCATTAGGTTATTACAGAATATTGAGCAGAGTTCCCTGTGCTATATAGCAGGTCCATGTTGATTATCTGTTTTAAATATAGCAATGGGTACATGTCAATTGCAAGATAATGTACATTTTCAACCACATTCACCAATAATGAATGCAAAAATGTATGTTAGTTCAGTTAATATATTTCCATACAATGCCAATGATTTGCTTTAGCAAACTAATTGGAAGATGTTGGATTTTGATTGATCACTTTACCAAATTGGTTAAAAGTAAATTACTGAAATTCTTCATTTGCAATATTAGCAGGTTAGAAAAGTCTATTTCCAAGTGTTTTTATTAACACAACCAAACATGAAAATCTTTTATTCAGAGTTGAAATACTTAATATCACATCAGCCACAAAATTCACATAATGACAGTAACATTTTCAAACATCCATTTTCAGCATTCTCTTTTATTCTTAAGATTCTTTTGGAAAAGCAGCTATTTTTTCAAGTATTGCTAAATAGCATTTCTCCCTTAAAGCAATAACTGTAACTATATATACAGTTATAACAGTTGACAGCCATGTATATCATATAAAAATATGAAAAATTGGAACAAATGTATTTTTGTTAAACAAAAGAAATACATAACTCTTTAAGCTCAACGACTGTTTTAAGTATCTCACTATTGGATAAACTTCAAACTTCTGTACGGTACAAAAGGTTTTCATGGTCCCTCCTGATTTCTTTACAAGGTTTCTAAAGATTCTATTTAAAATCATGTACAGTTGGCCCTGTGTTCTGTGGCTTCCACATCCTTGTGGATAGAGTCATCTACGATCCTATGCCATTTTAAATAAGGGACTTACACATCTGCAGAATTTGTTTTCAGTGCGGGTCTTGAAACCAACTCCCTGTGTATACCAAGGGTGACTCTCTTTGATTAATCAGTTACTTCACAGTACACTGTGAATGACTGAATGATTTGAAACTGAATCAATAACTTAGAAGGCCTCTATGAGATCCTACGTGTCATATAATTTTTCATTCTCTTCTCTCAGGATACCTGACAGTCTCTTCATGACATGTATCCCAGTCTCTCTCTAAGTATTAGCAATAGGAATGTATCCATTATTTTTTTCTTTCTTTTATCATAAAAAGTTATAAATATGGACAACCTAATTTTTGTTTCCAGATCCTCAATACTTGATTTTACATGTTCCCTGGGACATGTGTATCCTGTTTTTAGAGACCACAAATATGAAAGATATTTCAAACTTGGGTGTGATTTCAGTCTTTAGTAACAGGAGGTACAGTATGTCCTGAAGAACATCTATTTCAGGAAGTCTTACACTGGGTCAGGGTTGAAGAAGGATCTGTCTGGAAAGACAGATCTTTCCAGAAGATCTGTCAGGATGAGCAGTAACTGGGCAGATCCAGCCCTTTGGAAAGAAAAAAAAAAAAAAAAGAGCAAGGATAGTCATTCAAGGAAATTGTTGTTTATGCTACGACAGAGTATTACACCAGGAAACTCAAGGCCTGGAAATCAAGACGAGGGCATCAGACAGAGTGCACTGAAAACCAGAAGCCAAGTGTGCACATGGGGCTTGCCCTGGCACAGCTGATCAGGCTTTAATTAACTCTGGAGAAGCCTGATGGGAGAGGAGTGGGGAAGAACGAAGGAACACAGTAGCCATGACAGGCCATTATATCCCGAGGATGAGTTTGACTATTCCAAGACCCACTGGAGGTTGCAGTAGCAGCTGTGCTATACACTTCTTTCCTCAGTCAGGATTACTCCAAATTTGAAGGAGATTATTATGCCTACAGCATGTGAGAGAATGAACAAGAGGAGGCTGATTAAAATATAGACACTAAATGCACTAACATTTTGTAAGATATTATAAATGTTTGTGAGCCATTGGAAGGAAGTCTGGTGAAAGCTACCAACTCAGTCAAGCTTCATATTCAGTAAAACTATTAAGTTTTCATGTTTATCTTTATCTCTGTGTGTGTGCTCAGTTGCTCAGTCACGTCCAACTCTTTGTGACCCCCATGGACTGTAGCCCATCAGGCTCCTCTGTCCATGGAATTTTCCAGGCAAGAATACTGGAGCAGGTTGTCATTTCCTACTCCAGAGATCTTTCCTACCCAGGGATTGAATTTGCATCTCCTGCATTGCAGGAGGATTCTTTACCACTGCATCACCTGGGAAGCCATGGTAGAGAGGCTACTGGATAAAAAGAACTTCAGATTTTGACCTGGATTTAGGACCAAATGCCACCATTTACAACTTGCATGAAGTATGAAACTTACATCTTTCTTTGTTATGTAGAAAGTTATATAAACTATCTTTCTATAAATAGGGGATGGATTTGAGATTTAGAAGGACCAATGACAATGCTTTTGACTAAGGTATTTGTAGGGCCTATACACATTTTGCCAAATGAGTCTTAATAATGGTGTTGATGAATTCAACTAAATCAGAGGATTGAGGGTGGTAAACAGGAAAAGAGTAGAACTGTCCAAACTCTGCAGACTTGTCAAAATACCTTATCAGTAGAATGGGTACCTTGATCACTATGAAGTTTGAGAGGAGTTCTGTATGTAAGGATAATCTTTTCCAAATGGACTTTAGTCAACCAAGAGGCAGGAGCCTGTGTGCAAGGGTGAAAACATGTAGACCATGACTAAAACATTTATATCCATCTGAAGGAAGAAGTTGTATAAAATGCATTTGCCACACCTTGACTGGTCCATTAGGCAGTTAAAAATGCCTGGGGGCTGTACAAATAGGCATCCTTTGATTATACTTTGAACAAGTGGAATAAATGAAGTAGGTACTTTTCATGGCCTTGTTAATGTTACCCCACCAGTATTGATTCATGAAGGATATCATTTTGTCAGTAGACAAATGGTTTAATGCATGTACACTGGCAAGGAGCGGGGATTTTAGTCTCCAGAAGGACTGGGTTGTTATTTGGTCATAACCAAAGCTTTATTTTTTTTTATCAAACTAATAATTGTTGAATTTCAGGCTTGATTTTCCATATTTTGAGGTCAATTTCTGGGCTTCTCTAGACAGTTTTTAAAAATTATCATTGAGGGAACTATTCCCTTGGGCCATGACAGAGATTTGGCTGCCACTGGTTCCTTTAAGGGCAGAATTCCTTGTGGAAATACCAGCAAGGTGATTTCCCCAGCTCCCAGATGGTCATGTTTAGAATTCCCTAGAATCTTAATAATAGCTGAAACAGCAGGTAAAAGTACTGGGTCCAATAATTCATATACATTAAGGACATTTAAAATTTTTTATCTGCTTCAAGTGAGGAAGCCATGCTGTTTCCACAACATTCCAAAATCATGAGCTACATTGAAAGCATATCCAATATCAGTATAAATATTGGCAGCTTTGCTCTTGGCTAATGTGAAACCCATGTCAGAGTGCTTAATTCAGCCTGTTGAGCCAAAGTAGGCATAGGTAAAGATGTTGCATTAACAGTATCAAAAGGAATAGTAAGCAAACTGAACACAATATTTGCCATGTCACCTTTTAAACAAGAACCATCAGTGATCCATGAGAAGTCAGCATTACCCAGAGGAATTTCCTGCAGATCAGCATGAGGAATCAGGAGATGATACCTCAGCTTAAAACTGTCATGAGGGGCTTTGTCAGTGAAGAAGGGAGAAGAGTAGCTAGGTTAAGGTTTGATGTTGTTCAGTCACTAAGTCGTGTCCGACTCTGCACGCCAGGCTCTTCTGTCCTCCACCATTTTCCAGAGTTTGCTCAAATTCATGTCCATTGAGTTAGTGATACTATCTAACCAATTCATCCTCTCCTGCTCCCTTCTCCTATTGCCTTCAGTCTTTCCCCACATCAGTATCTTTTCCAATGAACTGGCCCTTCCCAACAGTTGATCAAAATATTGGAGTTTCAGCATCAGCATCTGTCCTTCTGAAGAATTTTCAGAGTAGATTTTCTTTAGGAATTAATGGTTTGATCTCCTTACAGTCCAAGGGACTCTCAAGAGTCTTCTCCAGTACCACAATTAGAAAGCATCAGTTCTTTGGTTCTCAGTCTTCTTTATGGCCTAACTCTCACACCTGTACATGACTACTGGAAAAAACATAGCTTTGACTATACGGACCTTTGTAGCCATAGTGATGTTTCTGCTTCTTAATATGCTATCTAGGTTTGTCACAGCTTTCCTCCCAAGGAGCAGAAGTCTTTTAATTTCATGGTTGTGGTTACCAGTGCAATGATTTTGAACTCCAAGAAAATCAAACCTGTCACTGCTTCCAGTTTTTCCCCTTCTATTTGCCATGAACCTTTGGGACTGGAGGCCATGATATAAATTTTTTTAATGTTAAGTTTCAAGCCAGTTTTTTTCACTCTCCTCTTTTGTTCTCATCAAGAGGCTCTTCAGTTCCTCTTCACTTTCTGCCATTAGAGTGGTATCAATCTGCATATCTGAGGTTGTTGATATTTCTCCAGGCAATCTTGATTCCATCTAGTGATTCATCCAGCTCAGCATTTTGCATTATGTACTCTGCACAGAAGTTAAATAAGCAGGGTGATGATATACAGCCTTGTCATACTCCTTTCCCAATGTTAAACTAGTCAGTTATTCCATGTTGAGTTCTTACTAATGCTTCTTGATTTGCAAACAGATTTTTCACGAGACAAGTGGGTGGTCTGGTACTCTCATCTCTTTAAGAATTTTCCACAGTTTGTTGAGATCCAGATAGTCAAAGGTTTTAGTGTAGTCAATGAAGCAGAAGTAGATGTTTTTTTGAAACTCCTTTGCTTTCTCTATGATCCAATGAATGTTGGCTATTTGATCTCTGCTACCTCTGCCTCTTTGAAACACAGCTTGTGCATCTGGAAATTCTCAGTTCACATACTGCTGAAGCTTAGCTTGAAGGATTCGAGTATAATTTTTCTAGTATGTGAAATGAACACAATTGTACTGTACTTTGAACATTCTTTGACATTGCCCTTCTTTGGGACTGGAATTAGAGCTGACCTTTTCCAGTCCTGTGGCTACTGCTGAGTTTTCTAAATTTGCTGACATATTGAATGCAGCACTTTAACAGCATCATCTTTTAGGATTTTAAGTAGTTCGGCTAGAATTTCATCATCTCCTCTAGCTTTGCTTGAAGAAATGTTTCCTAAGGCCCACTTGACTTCACACTCCAGGATGCAGGATGTCCGGCTCTAGGTGAGGGATTAAACCATCATGGTTATCTGGATCATTAACACCTTTTTTGTATAGTTCTTCCATGTATTCTACCACTTCTTTTGCTTGTAATCTGTGTAATCTCTTTTGCTTCCGTTAGGGCCTTACTCTTTCTGTCCTTTATCATGCCCATCCTTGCATGGAATGTTCCCTTGGTATCTCCAATTTTCTTGGAGAGACCTCTAATATTTCCCATTCTCTTGTTTTCCTCTATTTCTTTGCATTGTTCATTTAAGAAGGCCTTCTTATCCCTCCTTGATATTCTCTGGAACTATGCATTCAGATGGGTATAACTTTTGCTTTCTTCTTTGCCTTCTGCTTCTCTTATTTTCTCAGCTATTTGTAAAGACTCTTCAGAGAATCACTTTGCCTTCTTGCATTTCTTTTTCTTTGGGGTGGTTTTGATCATTGCCTCCTGTACAGAGTTACTAACCTCTGTCCATAGTTTCTTAGGAACTCTGTCTACAAGATATAATCTCTTGAATCTATTCATCACCTCCACTGTAGAATCATAAGGGATGTGATTTAGGTCATCTCTGAATGGCCTAGTGGTTTTCCCTAGTTTCTTCAATTTAAGCCTGAGTTTTGCAATAAGGAACTCATGATCTGAGCCACAGTTGACTCCAGGTCTTGTTTTATTGATTGTATAGAGTTTCTATATGACTTCCCAAGGACATATCCAATCTGATTTTAGTATTGACCATCTGTTGTTGATCATGTGTAGAGTTATCTCTTGGGTTGTTAGAAAAGGGTGTTTGCTATGACTGGTATGTTCTCTTGACAAAACTCTGTTAAACTTTGCCCTGCTTCATTTTGTACTCCAAGGCCAAACTTGCTTGTTATTCCTTGTATCTCTTGGAATACTTTTGTATTCCAATCCCCTATGATCTTCTTTTTCCAGTTGTTTCAGGTGTGAAGTTAGGTTGTCTATTCAATGTTTTTCTTGTTTCTTAAGGTAGGATTGTATTGCTATAAATTTCCCTCTTAGAACTGCTTTTGCTGCATCCCACAGGTTTTGAGTTGTCGTGTTTTCATTGTCATTTGTTTCTAGAAATTTTTTTGATTTCCCTTTTGATACCTCCAGTAACTTGTTGGTTATTTAGAAACGTGTTGTTTAATCTCCATGTGTTTGTGTTTCTTACAATTTTTTTCTTGTAATTGATATCTAGTCTCATAGCATTGTGGTCAGGGAAGATGTTTGATATGATTTCAATTTTCTTCAATTTACCAAGGTTTGATTTGTGACCCAAGATGTGGTTTATCCTGGAGAAAGTTTCATGTACACTTGAGAAGAAGGTTTATTCTTCTGCGTTTGGATGGAATGTCCTGAAGATTTCAACGAGATCCATTTCATCTAATGCATCATTTAAAACTTGTGTTTTCTTATTAATTTTCTTTTTTGATGATCTGTCCATTGGTGTGAGTGGGGTGTTAAAGTCTCCTACTATTATTGGGTTACTGTCAATTTCTCCTTTTATGTCCATTAATGTTTGTCTTATGTATTGAGGTGCTCCTATGTTGGGTGCATAGATATTTACAATTGTTATGTCTTCCTCTTGGATTGATCCCTTGATCATTACGTAGTGTCCTTCCTTATCTCTCGCAGTCTTCTTTATTTTAAGGTCTATTTTGTCTGATATGAGGATTGCTACTCCAGCTTTCTTTTGCTTCCCATTTGTATGGAATGTATTTTTCCATCCTCTCACTTTCAGTCTATATGTGTCTTTGGGTCTGAAGTGGGTTTCTAGTAGACAGTATTTATATAGGTTTTGTTTTTGTATCCATTCAGCCAGTCTGTGTCTTTTGGTTGGAGCATTTAGTCTATTTACATTTAAACTAATTATTGATATATATGTTCCTATTGCCATTTTATGAGTTGTCTAGGGTTGATTTTGTAGATCTTTTTTCTTCTGTTGCATTTGTTGACCATGTAAAGTCCCTTTGACGTTTGTTGTAAAGCTGGTTTGGTGGTACTGAATTCTTTTACCTTTTGCTTGTCTGAAAAGCTTTTTATTTCTCCATCAACTTTGAGATCCTTGCCAGGTACAGTAATCTTGGTTGTAGATTTTTCCCTTTCAGGACTTTAAATATATCCTGCCATTCTCTTCTGGCCTGCAGAATTTCTGCTGAAAGATAAGCTGTTAAGCGTATGGGGTTTCCCTTGTATGTTACTTGTTGCTTCTTCCTTTCTGCTTTTAATATTCTTTCTTTATGTTTAGTCTTTGTTAGTTTGATTAGTATGGGCCTTGGCATGTTTCCTTGGGTTTATCCCCTATGATGCAAAGGACATCATTTTTTGACATTAGTTCTCGAAGGTGATGTAGGTCTTCACAGAACAGGTCAACTTCAGCTTCTTCTGCATCAGTGGCTGGGGCGTAGACTGATTACTGTGATTCTGAATGATTTGCCTTGGAAATGAACCAAGATCATTTTGTCATTTTTGAGACTGCACACAGTACTGAATTTCAGACTCTTTTGTTGACTATGAGGGCTACTCCATTTCTTCTAAGGAATTCTTACCTACAGTAATAGACATAATCATCATCTGAATTAAATTCACCCTTTCCCATCCATTTTAGTTCAATGACTCCTAATATTTTGATGTTCAGTCTTGCATCTTCTGCTTGACCACATCCAATTTACCTTGATTTATGGACCTAATATTCCAGGTTTCTATGCAATGTTGATCTGTACAGCATTGGACTTTACTTTCACCACTAGACCCATCCACAACTGAATGTTGTTTCTGCTCTGGCCCAGCCACTTCTTCTTTCTGGAGCTATTAGTAATTGCCTTTTGCTCTTCCCCAGTATCATATTGGATGCCTACTGACCTGGGGGCTTATCTTCCAGGGTCATTTCTTTTTGTGTTTTTGTACTTTTGGCCTTTTCATTCATGGGGTTCTTGTGGCAAGAATACTGAAGTGGTTTGCCATTCCTTCTTCCAGTGGACTATGTTTTGTCAGAATTCTCCACTTATGATCACTCTGTCTTGGGTGGACCTGCCAGGCATGGCTTATAGTTTCACTGAGTTATATAAGCCCCTTCACTGCAACAAGGCTGTGATCTATGAGGTTGGTGTGTGTGGGTGTTAAGGTTTTTACAATGTAAAAGAGTTGTGTGAGGAACAATTAACAAAAAGACTTCATAGGAGGCAAGCTGGCTTGAATACCCCAAAGGAAGTTTTCATCTACAAAAAGAAAAAGTGAATACAATAATCAGTATGCCTAATGGCAGGTAGTTTCATCAAACTCTCCTTTAAAACCTTGAAGACTATGTCATTTGGTTCTTCCCATAAAACTGGGTTGGGGTCATTTTTATTTTAATAAAACATATGGAGATTGGCTATAAGAGAGAAAACTGAAATCTAGTTTCAGCAGTAACCAACTGGTCTGAGAAAACCTCGCACCTGCTTCTTAGCTTTGAGCTTTGAAAAACTTAAGACGCCATGAAGTCTATTTAGATATAGCCCCTGTTTTGATAGCACATGCCCTAAATATCGAACCTAGGTTTGGTCAAACTGCAATTTTGTTTGATGACCTTATATCCCTTTAAGGCTAAAAGCTTCAGCCAGTGGATGCTGTATTTCTGTGAGGAGGCTTGAGAAGGAGAGCAAAGAAGCAAATCATCCACATATTGCAACAAAATCAAACCACTGGGGAACTTTATAGCATTCAGATCAGCCTTCAGGATTTGCAAAAAAACAAAAAGGACTCTCAGAAAACCCTGAAGCATTACTGCCTAGATGAATTGCTTTTCTTCCCCAGTGAAGGCAAAAAGATATTGGTGAGCTTTATCAAATGGAATACTAAAAAATGCATTGCATAATCAGTTACAGTAAAGAATTTACTTCTGGTAATTCCCATGGATGTTAGTAATGTATGAGGTTTAGGAACAATAGGGTATTAAGGGATAACAGTGTTATTGCTCAGAAGTCCTGGACAAACCTCCACCCTCAGCCTATAAGTTTTCTCACCAGTAAAAGAGAATAGTTACAAAGGCCAGTACAATGGATAATGAGGTCTTGACAATATTAATCTCCTATAATGGGTTTCTTTACTTATAGGGTATTGATTAATTTGGGAAGAGGTTTTGACAGATCTATTTGACAGACAGAATCTTGATGGTAGGTGCTCTGTGACTTTGGCCAATATCAGTTAAAGACTGTGCCTATAAGAAAAGTGGTAGTGAATTCAACAGGGACAAATGACTGATATTTTCCAAATCTGCTCAGTATCATCAGAGATGGAACAAATAAAATATGTCAAAGTTTCATTTCATTCACCTGGTTGGTTACTTCGATAACTAGCACCAGTTTCTAGACCCACTGTTCTCTTTTGGGATAAATTCCAGTATGATACTTCTCAAAGAATTCTTGGCCTAATAAATGGATCATGGGTGGAGAAACTAAGGAGAAAAGAATGTGTCTATTTCAAACAGCCTAAACAAATGGGAATAGGATCAGAGACAGGAACTTTGTGAGGTTTGTTTTAGCTATTTGAACTGTTTCAGTACTCTGAGGCAGGGGCTGCTTTATAGCAGTGGGGTTGAACATCCAAAGTGTGGCTCTGATATACATTACGACTGAAAGAGATTCATCCCCAGTTAGAGAAATGTTTCTCTGAACTGATTTCGAGAGAAGACTAGGAAAACTTGCAGTTTCTCAGAGCCCGATCACCAAGAATTGGGAGGACACTGGAAAGTATAGTTAGGGGGCTAAAAAGTTACTAAACTGCTTAAATTTGTAAAAATCTCATTTTCAATGTCCTGACTCTCTGCAATAACAGCAGAAACTAGGAGGGTTTGGGTTTCATTTAGGAGCCTTCACTTACTGTAGTTGATGATCAAGAGTTTTGGTGGTCTTCCTTAGAGATAAATCATCTAGACTGGGAGTGGGCTCGTTTGCCAGATTAACTCAATCTGGAGTACACACAGTTTCGTATTCCATCCTGGTCTTTTTTACTAGAAGGAAAAGGTCATGGTTCAGTCCACTAATAAACATAACAATTAAAAGCTACCCAGTTGTTTCCTTAAAAACTCTCTGAAGTGGATTGTAATATTCATGAACAGGATCATGAGATTTTTGCATGCAAGCCTGAATTTTGTTCCAATCAACAGGCTCTTGAAAAGCCCTCAGAAGTGCTCAATAATGGAGCTTAGTCATATAATAATTCATGGGCTGGTCTCCCGGTTGTAATTTGAGCAACTCTTCAGGATTTTCCCAATTAGCAGTTGTCATCCAATGCTAGGCCTGACTTTCACTAAGTATATGAACCAGCCGATATAAGTGAAGGAAACCAGACTGATCAGTTTGAATGACTATTAAAATCCTCATCAGATCTGGGAAGATCTTTGGTTACTTTGGGAAAATCTGACTATGCCTCACAGTTCAGCTTGAGCCCAGGGAATACAAGAAATTAAGGGTTTCCCTTCTGGATCCCCATAAGGCTTACTTTTAAAGGGGCAGGTTCTGACAAGTTCAGAGGAAAAGTGAGTGGAAGAGAGTTTCTGAGAGAAAGCGAAGTTTGACAAGATAATTAGCTTGGGGAAGCTGAGGTTTAGAGAAGGCATAGATAGTGGAGAAGGGAAGGAGAAAGAGGGGCCAGAGGTGAGTCTGAGGGCAAGGAGCTGAGGAAGAGACTCAAGATGGTGAGGGAGGCACAGCCTGAGATAGAGAAGCCAAGGAAAAAGAATTCACACCTTTGGGATCAATTTTATTTTCCTTTAATACTTTGCTTGCCTCAGTTAATCTCAAAATCTTTTGCGGAGAGGCAATCGTAGGTTCCTGATAACATTGGAAAGCCTCGAAAAAACAAATGAAATAAGCATCCCACTCAGTCCTGGAAATGTTTGAGCTTCTGGAGTCCAATTTGGTTTTAAGGAAATTAAGTTTGTGCATTTCAAAAATTTCTCATAATGGCTATTGATATTCTAAATTATGTTTGGTCTCCTTTGTCCATTTTCTTGAAAGCATGCATCAGGAATGACTGCAGCTTTTAAAAATAAAATCGGCCAAGTCCCTGTAGGGGAGCATCCTTAAAATATTTATATAACTTGGATCTCTTTTCTCAGACAGTTTTCTCTAAAGAACAATTTTCAAATAGCTCAAACAATTTACAGCTCAAACAGCTCAATTCAAACCAGCTAATCTGAGCCAGTTCTAAAGAGACAGCTTGGTCCTGGAGAAGTCAGGCTAAAGGCTTTTTCCCCAGCCAGTTTTCAGAGAATAGCCCTTTCCAAAATTATAGGCCAAGGCTGAAAAACCAACACAGATTCAGAGAAGTAGCCCTGCTCCAGAAGGAAAGCGTGAAAAGCATTTTCAGCTAGCTTTGGTTGAAACAGTCTGATTTCAAAATCAGACCAAAGTGCCAAATGAATACTTGCCTACAGATCAAAGCCTTACCTAGAAAAATAAAACCTTATAATAGATCCCAAACAAAGCCTGGAGAGCTCCAGAAGCAGAGGGTGGAGCTTGGATCAAAAAAATAAGAGGTACCTTCAAAATCCAGGGCTGGAGAGACAAGCAGTGAGCAGCAATGGGCTCAGTTGTGAGTCCCAGGCCTGTTTTCTCACTGGGCTCAGAGCTGCTGGGGGTTCTCTCCATCCCTTGCAGGGGCCACCAAATGTAGACCTAAAACAAACAGCCTGCTAGGTATGTCTCTAGAAAAGATGAGTTTATTTGGGATCAGCAGAGATTTACAGTTTGGAGTGTACAACCATGACAAGTGAAAGTGAAAGTGTTAGTAACTCAGTCATGTCCAACTCTTTGCGACCCTACCAGACTCCTCTGTCCATGGGATTCTCCAGGCAAGAATACTGGAGTGGGTTTCCATTCCTTTCTCCAGAGGAATCTTCCCCACCCAGGGATCAAACCCAGGTCTCCTGCATGCAGACAGTTTTCTTTACTGACTGAGCCATCAGGGAAGCCCTGGTGACAAGCTACAAGTTAGCTGCCACCGCACAGCAAAAGAAAAACACTTATACAGAGAGGGAAAGAGAGGTGGGATGACTTCAGTGCACAAAGAGTACATGGCTTTTCATTGGCTGAGTCCTTGCAAGGAAGAAGGAGTCTTTCTTCTTCCCCTTGGGCTCTGTTATCACCCCAGGATGTGAGAGCTTCCCTTTCTGATCTCCCAACTCTGTTTAACTGAGGTTTGTGTCTGCTAATTTTTTGCAAATTAAAAATTGCCTTAAAGTGTATACCTTATGTTAAGTACTCTTATCACAAAAATAATAATAACAACAAATAAAGAGGGCTAGGGGAAATTTATATAGGTGATGGGCATATTTAGGACATGTACATGTGTCTCCAAATCATTAACTGGTACATATTAAACAGGAATAGCCTTTTGTGTGATGATCATACTTTAATAAAGTGTATTTTTAAAAAAGAACTTAATGTGACACAGCACACAAAAATGATAACTTTGACTAATAAATATATTGGTTCTTTGGAAAACAACAGAATATTTACCTAATATAATGAACTTCTACCTAATGGTGGTAGACTTCTACTTAATTAATAAAGATAATGGATAAAACACAGACATACAAAGTAAGAAATGACATAAAGATAATAACATTGAAATAGAAGAAGCATTTAATAAAATATTGAAAGAGGATTCTTTGAAAGCCTTTATGAAAATAAATTTGAAAGCCTTGCTTAAATTAATACATATAGGAAAATAACTTTTAACAAGACTGATCTTTTAGAGATAAGAAGCTTAGCACATTAATTTCTGTAGAAGGTATTTTAAACATTACTAAGAAACTACTGTACAATAAAGGCATCCCAGGTGGCTCAGTGGTAAAGAATCTGCCTGCCAATGCAGGAGATGTGAGTTCGATCCCTGGGTCAAGAAGATCCCCTGGAGAAGGAAATGGCAAACCACTCCAGGGTTCTTGCTTGGAAACCCCCATGGACAGAGGAACCTGGCGGGCTACAGTTAATGGGCTTGCAAAAGAGTCAGACATGACTTAGTGACTAAACAGCAACAACTCTATAATAAAGCACCCAGTCCAGTCAGTTTCCCAAAAGAAACATACAAACTTCTGAAGAACAGATAATCACAATGCCAAATAAAATGTTTTGAGTGGGGTAAATGAAGAAATATGCCCCAACTTTTTTTGAAGCTAGTTTAAAATCAATAATTAAACCAAATAAAGATAGCACAAAAAGTTACAAGCCACTAAATAGAATATTCATTACCCACTGTATGGCCTGGTGGTCTACAGTTGAAAGGGTTGTAAAAAGTCGGACATGACTGAATGACTAAGCGCGCATACGCACACACACAGGCATAATGAAAGGTAAGTAAGTAAGTAAAGTCACTCAGTCGTATCCAACTCTTTGCGACCCCATGGACTGTAGCCTACCAGGCTCCTCTGTCAGTGGGATTTTCCAGGCAAGAGCACTGGAGTGAGTAAGTGGTATTTATTTCAGGAAAGCAAGGTTGATCATTTATGTAGGTTAGATACAAATACAGACATAGACATATGTTAGGTAAAGAGAAATAGTCCTACTCTCCCCTCTCTGTTATTTAGTTATTCAACACCGTATTGGAGATATTACCTAATGTAATTTGATAAAAGAAAGCAGTGAGACATCTGAATTAAAAAGAAGTAAAAATTCCCCATTAGCAAAGATACAATAGTATACCTAGAAAACATGAGAGAATCAATTATCATATTGTCAAACACAAAAAATGAGTAAGGTAGCAAGGTATACAAATGATATTTAAAAAAAAATCAGATTTTCATATATATAAATAACCACCTAGCAAAAATGTTAGCAAACACCTCATTTTTAATCACTAAAGAGAATTAAAATACTTGGAAATTAATTTAACACATAATGAGCAAAACCAAAATAGTCCTAAAAGACACAAATGTAGATTTGTACAAAGAAAACACATCCCTTTTCTTCAGCAGAAGAAGTCAACATCACAAAGATGTCAGTTCTCCCTAAAGTAATTTTTAAACTTTATACAATTCTTTAAAGTATTCTTAAATTCTTAAAGTATTTGAAACCAATAAACTAGTTTTATGCAGCTAGAAAATTTGATATTAAATTTCATGGGAAAAATAATAATGTAAGAATAACAAGAAAAAAAAAAGAAGAAACCCTGTAATAGACTCACAAGATATTAAAACAGGAAATCGCCCCCACAATGAAGGCAATATAGTATTAACTCATAAACAGATATAACCAGTGTATAACAGAAATTTCAGAAACAGACCAAGGTACATATGGAAATTAAATACATAACAGACATGGTGTCACAAATCATTGGGCAAAGATAGGCTTTTTCTCAATGATGCTGAGATCATTGGCTAGCCATTTTAAAAAAGATGAAGATGATGATTCCTACCAGACACTATATGGAAAAAAGAATTCAAATGTATCAGGGACATCTATATAAAAAATGCATACAAATAGAAAAAGACAAGTTGTGCAAGTTCCTCAAAAACTTGGGTGTAGAAAAGACTTTCTAAATATGACTCACAATCCAGATGTAATATTGAAAAGTTGCCAAATTCTGTTATATTAGAAAAAGCCAAACTTTTGGGTGATGAAAACACAATAAAGCAATCTAAAAACAAAGGAAACTGGAGAAAAATTTAAGTGTACAGCATAGTTAAAGGCTAGTATCCCTAATATATGGGCTTCCCTCGTGGCTCAGATGGTAAAGAATCTGCCTGCAACGCAGAAGACCAGCGTTCGATCCCTGGGTTGGGAAGATCCCCTGGAGAAGGGAATGGCTACCCACTCCAGTATTCTTGCCTGGAGAATTCCATGGATAGAGGAGCCTCATGTGGTATAATCCATGGGGTCACAAAGAATCGGACACAACTGAGTGACTAACACACACACACACTTCCCTAATATATAAAGAACGACCAGTAGCTTCATAGTGACTGTCTAGAAGGACCACAGCAATTATTCACTTTCTTTATGAAACTTCCTTGTCATAATTATGCCTTTCATATAGAATCATTCATGTGGTAGTTTAAAAGAAAGCATACACTGTTTGAATTACATATGAGTGTAGTACTAAACCCAGAATACAGAATGTAGCTGTAAATTCAGTGCCTTAGGCAAAATTGTCTTTTGGCAAATTGAACTCAGAATCATTTGATTGCAGAAGTCATATCCCCAGCCTGATTTTATGCTAATTGGCCAGGTGATTCAGGTTTTAAAAACAAATTTCTTTCCTTCATCCCCTAATCAATTTACTGCTCTGTCTTTGAAGTTTTACTACACATTCTGGATGAATCCATGGGTAAATCCACCACAGTCTCTTTGACTAAATGGATGTTAATGAATACAATATTGAGCTTTTTGTTGGCTAAATTACCTCTAACAAGATATTTTAGAGTTAATTTAATGAAGTGCACTAAGAAGTTAAGTAAGCGGATTATTTCATTGAATGAGGCAAGTTAAAAGGGAATAAACACAATAAATACTGTAAAGTAAAAAAATACCATAATTTTATTGTTTACAAAGTGTTTTGAAATCCTTCAAATGAAAAGGTCACTGTTGTCATAAATCGCTTCCTTCTATGTCTTATCTCCCTGAATATTGCATTGATAAATTTATTTTATCTATTGCTATTTTGGGGCTTCCCTTGGAGGCTCATATGGTAAAGAATCTGCCTGCAATGCAGGAGACATGGGCTTGATCCCTGGGATGGGAAGATCCCCTGAAGATGGAAACGGCTACCCACTCCAGTATTCTTGCCTGGGAAATCCTATGGACAGGGGTGCCTGGCGGGCCCCAGATTTTGTTCCAAGACGATTTCATGTAAACTATATAAAACAAGTGCATGATGTTATTATGGAACTTTGACAGATGTATCTGAATAGTAAAGTAGAAAAAGCTGCAATCTTTACTTGTATTAACCATAGAAATACTTGTGTTGTTTTCAAAATGTCATTAGAGATAAGAAGAATTGCATGGTTATCTTTCCTACTTTTAGGAAATAGCTCTCACACTAAATATGGGCATACTGATTTGAAGTTTACATAGCATTGGACATGTATTATCTCTTGATTCCTACAACAAACCCTCAAGGTAAACAAAGAAGGGTTTTCTCCATTTTAGAGACAGGAAAACAAAGGATCTAAAAGAGGTTAAGGACATAAGATCATACAGCTGATATTGCTGAACTTTTCCTATAAAGGTTTCCCTGATGGCTCAGACGGTAAAGAATCTGCCTGCCATGTGAGAGACCTAGGTTCGATTCCTGAGTCGGGAAGATCCCCTGGAGAAGGGAGTGGCAACCCACTCCAGTATTCTTGCCTGGAGAATTCCAGGGTCAGAGGAGCCTGGTGGGCTATAGTCCATGGGGTCACAATGAGTTGGACACGCCTGAGTGACAAACACTTTCTAAAGTGCTGCTATGTAAAATAAAGTTGATTTATTAACTGGTCTGGGGAAAAGCTGTTGCTACATGCAGAAAACAATCAGTTGGCATTGGCCGCTTTAATTTAGATTCTACCATCTCCTTACCAAACCAAGAAATGCTTCAGGGAAGAGTTTCCCTGATATTTCTACCACCGCTGGGCAGGGTTCAGCAGTGCATCAGTTGGAGTGCATATGTACTTTCACCAAACATTATGACTCTGAACACAGATAAGAAACAGGGACACCCTCTGGGCAATCAGTCCAGAAACTTGTTGACTTGCCACAAACACATGCTGTACTATTGTGTTGAGCTGGAATCAGTCATATATTTGCAAATGTCTAGCAACTGGCTCTCTAGGAAACCAGAAGTCTTGATTTGCAGGGTTTGCCATCTCTGTAAATATTCTCACCAAGGCTAATTTCAAACTTCCAACATCACTGAACAGATTTGGGAAGGGATAGGCACCATCCACTCTTATTGGCAGATGTGATTCAGCCCCACCCAACATATCACTGGCTGAAAGTCACCATTAATTTCCAAGTGTCTGAAGTGTAGCTTTTGGAAAAGAGGTAGTGGAGAATATACTTTTGTATTTAGATTAAATTCTGTATTTTACCTGGATCACTTGATATTTTCACCTAATCCACAGCCATCTTAAAACCGGAGGAATATAAAAGCACAGAGATGAATGTTTCCTACTCCCATTTTACCTGAAAGAAAACTTTCAGTAGAGTTCTGATGTAATGAGTCAACTAAGAATTTAGTCGAAATTGTACCACAGGAAATATGATAGCCCACAGAGCTCCAAAGGAGTGTATATTTTCTGAGTCTGAATGAATAAAAGAGACCTTCTTTGTGTTTCACAAATAGGATTTCCCTCTTAAAAGTCAGAACTTAGTTGTGGTCATGGCAAAATATTAGACAAGTCAGGCATGCTCTCTGTTTTCTAGGGGTCTACAATCTACCTGGAAGAAGGACTTAAACAGAAGTACCAATAATGCATGTCTTTAAGAGCAAGCATTTTAAGTCTATATAGCTTTGATGTAGTAAATCTCTAACTGCCTACTCACTTGACATCAATTTTTGAAGTCTGTTTCTTTCTTTAAAAAAAAATTATTTATTTATTTAGCTGCACCAGGTCTTAGTTGTGGTATGTGAGATCTTCAATCTTTGTTGCCAAATGCATGATCTTTAGTCGGGGCAGTGGGATCTAGTTCCCTACATCCCTAGAGGGATTGAACCTGTAGCCCCTGCGCTGGGAGCAAGGAGTCTTAGCCAGGGGACCACCAGGGATGTCCCTAATGTTTCTTGGTCTTTCTTTTCACACAGACCAATGAGTTACTTGTGATCATTGGAATTAATTTAGGTTTTTCTCTGGAATTGATATGTTCAACATGTTTTATGAACACTAACAGTGGATTAGGCTGGCACGTTGTTTCTGAATGATAACTTTATGTGCACTGGAACAATGCTCCTTAACTCAACAAGTTATTAAAAATTGACTCTTCTCTGTCTGGATGATCCTATGTGATGACAATCCACAGCAATTCCAAATGGTTTTCTGGTGAGAGTTTTCCTGGAAGGTCTGGTGAATAAATCTGTTCTAAGTGACTATACTCTCCACCTGGGAGGGCTGTCTTGTGTCAAATTATTGAGAAATAACCTTCAATGAGGAGAATTTATCCTACTCTTCAGTTATCCTGTCTAGGTGACCATCTGGTTCCTAGGTTCCCTCTACTAACCATCTAGGGACCATCTAGGTTCCCTCTACTAACACCACCAAAAAGGAGAAGGCTAGAAACAAACAAAAATCTGTTGAAATATCTAGGTTATATTCTTAGAATTTCCATTACAAAATTGTCGTTCAGCCGCTAAATCATGTCTGACTCTTTGCAACTCCATGGACGGTAACATGCCAGGCTCCTCTGCCCTCCACTACCTCCCAGGGTTTGCTCAAACTCACATCCACTGAGTTGGCGATGCCGTCCAACCACCTCTTCATCTGCTGCTCCATTCTCCTCCTGCCCTCAATCTTTCGAGCATCATGATCTTTTCCAGTGAGTCTGTTCTTTGCATCAGGTGGCCAAAGTATTGGAGCTACAGCTTCACCATCAGTCCTTTCAATTGATATTTAGAGTTGATTTCCTTTAGGATGGACTGGTTTGATCTCCTCACAGTCCAAGGGACTCTCAAGAGTCTTTTCCAGCACCACAGTTCAAAAGCATCCATTCTTCAGTGCTCAGTGTTCTTTATGGTCCAACTCTCTCATTGGTACATGACTATTGGGAAACCAATTGCTTTGACACTATGGATCTTTGTTGGCAAAGAAATGTCTCTGCTTTTTAGTACACTGTCTAGGTTTATCAAAGCTTTCCTTCCAAGGAGCAGGCATCTTTTAATTTCATGGCTGTGGTCATCATCTGCAGTGATTTTGGATACCTAGAAAATAAAATCTGTCACTTCTACTTATTCTCCTTCTTTTTTTCCATGAAGCGATGGGACCAGATGGCACGATCTTAGTTTTTTGAATGTTGAGTTTCAAGCCACCCTTCTCATTCTCCTTTTTTACCATCATCAAGAGGCTCTTCAGTTCCTCTTTGCTTTCTGCCATTAGAGTGGTATTAACTGCATATCTGAGATGGTTGATATTCTCCTGGCTGTCTTGATTCCAGCTTACAAAACTCCAGTTACAAACTTGGCCACGTTTAACTCATACATCAATGGTTTTCACAGTGAGGTTCTTGGTGTAGAAGAAGCAGCACATGGAAATAGATTCTCCACCACATCTGGCACCTACTGAATGAGAAATTCTATGGGTGGAACCCAGGAATTTATAAGCTCTCCAGATGATGCTGAATCAGACTCAAGTTTGAAAATCACTCTTAGGACAAGTATCTTTAACACACAAGGACTTTTTCCCCCTATTGATTTAATGAATAAAATTCTAGAAAGATAGATGGGCAATTACTTTCTTCTTAACATTCTTTCCTTTTCAGTAATGTTTTTCCTAATTTTTTCTCTTAACCAAAATCTTCAAATACTGTTTACCCTTTGGTATTAACTTCTGTGATGGAATAAACTCATGCTATTGAGGAAAAGCTAACTGACTCTTCTAAGAAGTCTGGACTACTTAAATTACACTTAATTCTACTTTAAACAGAGCACAAGTTGATTTGAATTTTAGGGCTTTTAGAGAGGTGTTTATTTTGTAGTTAATAAAGGATGAGAGGACCCTTCCAGAAATTTCTGGTTGAACACTTTTATGTGATGGGGTCCTTTAGGCTAAATTTAAGTCCCATAATGCCCCATAATTGCCCCTAAGAGTCCAGGAATCTCTGGCAGAGGTGTGGGTCAGTGGTGGCCTGCTGCAGGGCTGGGGGCACTGAGTGTAGCAGTTCTTTCATGGGACCTTCTGAAGGAGGTTGCCATTATCTTCATTACCTCCACCATAGTTTGGCCTCAGGTAAATAACAGGGAGGGAACACAGCCCCACCCATCAGCCCCACCCATCAACAGAAAATTGGATTAGAGATTTACTGAACATGGCCCCTCACATCATCAGTTCAGTTCAGTTCAGTTCAGTCACTCAGTCATGTCCGACCTTTGTGACCCCATGAATCACAGCACGCCAGGCCTCCCTGTTCATCATCAACTCCCGGAATTTACTCAAACTCATGTCCATTGAGTCAGTGATGCCATCCAGCCATCTCATCCTCTATCATCCTCTTCTCTTCCTGCCCCCAATCCCTCCTAGCATCAGGGTCTTTTCCAACGAGTCAACTCTTCGCATGAGGTGGCCAAAGTATTGGAGTTTCAGGTTCAGCATCAGTTCCAATGAACACCCAAGACTTACCTCCTTCAGGATGGACTGGTTGGATCTCCTTGCAGTCCAAGGGACTCTCAAGAGTCTTCTCCAACACCATAGTTCAAAAGCATAAATTTTTAGGTGCTCAGCTTTCTTTATAGTCCAACTCTCACATCCATACATGACCACTGGAAAAACCATAGCCTTGACCAGACGGACCTTTGTTGGCAAAGTAATGTCTCTGCTTTTCAATATGCTATCTAGGTTGGTCATAACTTTCCTCCCAAGGAATAAGCATCTTTTAATTTCTTGGCTGCAGTCACCATCTGCAGTGATTTTGGAGCCCAAAAAATTAAAGTCTGACACTGTTTCCACTGTCTCCCCATCTATTTCCTATGAGGTGATGGGACCAGATGCCATGATCTTAGTTCTCTGAATGTTAAGCTTTAAGCTAACTTTTTCACTCTCCTCTTTCACTTTCATCAAGAGGCTTTTTAGTTCCTCTTCACTTTCTGCCATAAGGGTGGTGTCATCTGCATATCTGAGGTTATTGATTTTTTTCCCGGCAATCTTGATTTCAGCTTGTGCTTCTTCCAGCCCAGTGTTTCTCATGATGTAATCTGCATATAATTTAAATAATCAGGGTGACAATATACAGCATTGACGTACTCCTTTTCCCATCATAACAAGACCCAATTTCCCCCTTAGTCAGTCTCTCCCATCAGGAAGCTTCCATAAACTACTTATCCGTCCCAATCAGAGGGCAGAGAGACTGAAAACCACAATCACAGGAAGTTAACCAGTCTGATGACATGGACCACAGCCTGTCTAACTCAATGAAACTATGAGCCATGCTGCGTAGGGCCACCCAAGATGGACAGGTCATGGCAGAGAGTTTTGACAAAATGTGGTCCACTGGATAAGGGAATGGCAAACCACTTCAGTATTCTTGCCTTGAGAACCCCACGAACAGTATGAAAAGACAAAAAGATAGGACACTGAAAGATGAACTTCCCAGGTTCATAGGTGCCCAATGTGTTACTGGAGATCAGTGGAGAAATAACTCCAGAATGAAGAGACGGAGCCAAAGCAAACACGTACCCAGTTGTGGTGTTGGAAGTAAAATCCGTTGCTGTAAACAGCAATATTGCATAGGAACCTGGAATGTTAGGTCCACGAATTAAGGCAAATTGGAAGTGGTGAAACAAGAAACGGCAAGAGTGAACATCGACATTTTAGCAATCAGCGAGCTAAAATGGACTGGAATGGGTGCATTTAACTCAGATGACCATTATATCTACTACTGTGGGCAGGAATCCCTTAGAAGAAATGGAGTAGCCATCATAGTCAACAAAAGAGTCCAAACTGCAGTACTTGGATGTAATCTCAAAAACGAAAGAATGATCTCTGTTTGTTTCCAAGGCAAACCATACAATATTACAGTAATCCAAGTCTATTCCCCGACCAGTAACACTGAAGAAGCTGAAGTTGAACGATTCTATGAAGACCTACAAGACCTTTTAGAACTAACACCCAAAAAAGATGTCCTTTTCATTACAGGGGACTGGAATGCAAAAGTAGGAAGTCAAGAGATACCTGGAGTAACAGGCAAGTTTGACCTTGGAGTACAGAATGAAGCAGGGCAAAGGCTAACAGAGTTTTGCCAAGTGAATGCACTGATCATAGCAAACACCCTCTTCCAACAACACAAGAGAAGACTCTACACATGGACATCAACAGATGGTCAATACCGAAATCAGATTGATTATATTCTTTGTAGTCAAAGATGGAGAAGCTCTATACGGTCAGCAAAAACAACATAGGGAGCTGACTGTGGCACACACCATGAACTCCTTATTGCCAAATTCAGACTTAAATTGAAGAAAGTAGGGAAAACCACTAGACCATTCAGGTATGACCTAAATCAAATCCCTTACAATTGTACAGTGGAAGTGAGAAATAGATTCAAGGGATTATATCTGATAGACAGAGTGCCTGAAGAACTATGGGCAGAGGTTCATGACATGGTACAGGAGGCAGGGATCAAGACCATCCCCAAGGAAAAAAAATGAAAAAAGGAAAATGTTTGTCTGAGGAGGCCTTACAAATAGCTGAGAAAAGAAGAGAAGCGAAAGGCAAAGGAGAAAAGGAAAGATATACCTAATTAACTGCAGAGTTCCAAAGAATAGCAGAGAGAGATAAGAAAGCCTTCCTCAGTGATCAACGCAAAGAAATAGAGGAAAACAATAGAATGGGAAAGACGACATCTCTTAAAGAAAATTAGAGATAGCAAAGGAAAATTTCATGCAAAGATGAGCACAATAAAGGACAGAAATGGTATGGACCTAACAGAAGCAGAAGATATTAAGAAGAGGTGGTAAGAATACACAGAAGAACTATACAAAAAAGATCTTCATGACCCAGATAATCACGATGGTGTGATTACTCACCTAGAGCCAGACATCCTGGAATGCGAAGTCAAGTTGGCCTTAGGAAGCATCACTACGAACAAAACTAGTGGAGGTGATGGAATTCCAGTTGAACTATTTCAAATCCTAAAAGATGATGCTGTGAAAGTGCTGTACTCAATATGTCAGCAAATTTAGAAAACTCAGCAGTGGTCACAGGACTGGAAAAGGTCAGTTTTCATTCTAATCCCAAAGAAAGGCAATGGCAAAGAATGTTCAACATACTGCACAATTGCACTCATCTCACATACTAGCAAAGTAATGCTCAAAATTCTCCAAGCCACGCCTCAATAGTACGTGAACTGTGAACTTTCAGATGTTCAAGCTGGATTTAGAAAAGGCAGAGGAACAAGAAATCAAATTACCAACATCCATTGGATCATCAAAAAAGCAAAAAGTTCCAGAAAAATACCTACTTCTTCTTTATTGACTATGCCAAAGCCTTTGTGTGGACAACAAACTCTGGAAAATTCTTAAAGGATAGGAATACCTGACCACCTGACCTGCTTCTTGAGAAATCTGTATGCAGGTCAGGAAGCAACAGTTAGAACAGGACATGGAACACAGTTTCCAAATCGTGAAGGAGTATGTCAAGTCTATATATTGTCACCCTGCTTATTTAACTTATATGCAGAGTACATCATGAGAAACGCTGGGCTGGAGGCAGCAGAAGCTAGGATCAAGATCGCTGGGAGAAATATCAATAACCTCAGATATGCAGATGACACCACCCTTATGGCAGAAAGTGAAGAGGAACTAAAAAGCCTCTTGATGAAAGTGAAAGAGGAGAGTGAAAAAGTTGGCTTAAAACTCATTATTCAGAAAACTAAGATCATGGCATCTGGTCCCATCACCTCATGGCAAATAGATGGCGAAACAGTGGAAATAGTGAAAGACTATTTTTCTGGGCTCCAAAATCACTGCAGATGGTGACTGAGGCCATGAAATTAAAAGACGCTTGTTCCTTGGAGGGAAAGTTATGACCAACCTAGACAGCATATTAAAAAGAAGAGGTATTACTTTGCCAACAAAGCTATGTCTAGTCAAAGCTATGGTTTTTCCAGTAGTCAGGTATGGGTGTGAGTTTGGACTATAAAGAAAGCTGAGTACTGAAGAATTGATGCTTTTGAACTGTGGTGTTGGAGAAGACTCTTGAGAGTCCCTTGGACTGCAAGGAGATCCAACCAGTCCATCCTGAGGGAGATAAGTCCTGGGTGTTCATTGGAAGGACTGATGCTGAAGCTGAAACTCCAATACTTTGGCCACCTGATGCAAAGTACTGACTCATTAGAAGACCCTGATGGCTGGGAAAGATTGAAGGCAGGAGGAGAAGGGGATGACAGAGGATGAGATGGTTGAATAGCATCACCAACTCAATGGACATGAGCTTGAGTATACTTCGGGAACTGGTGATGGACAGGGAAGCCTGCCATGCTGCAGTCCATGGGGTTGCAAATAGTTGGACACGATTGAGAGACTGAACTGAACTGAAGTTCCATAATGAATAGTGAACTCCTCTTTTCCCTTTTCCTCAGAGTATTGTAGTTTAACACACTAGTTCCCAAACACTTGGAAACTGAAAGTTGCTCAGTCATGTCTGACTCTTTGCGACCCCAGGGACTGTAGTTCATGGAATTCTCGAGGCCAGAATACTGGAGTGGGTAGCATTTCCCTTCTCTAGGGGATATCTGAACCCAGGGATTGAATCCAGGTCTCCTGCATTGCAGGTGGACTCTTTACCAGCTGAGGGACAAGGGAAGCCCAAGAATACTGGAGTGGGTAGCCTATCCCTTCTCCAGTGGCTCTTCCCAATCCAGGAATCAAACTAGGGTCTCCTGCATTGCAGCTGGATTTTTTACAGCTGAGCGACCGCGGAAGCCCCATTTGGAACTTGATTTAGATGAAAAAAGTCCTCTGTTGCATGTGTGGTTAGCTGAAGATGGGAACTTTTCCTGAATACTAGCTTCATCCATGTAAGACAAGCCAGTCTCCACAATAACTCAGAGTCAACACAGCCCAGGTTCCATAGGCCTTTCCTCCTTTCTCTTTTCCCAGATATGTTCTTTGTTTCCTGCTTGAATTATTTCCCAAGCCACTTTTCTCTATTTTATCCCAAGTTAATCTTTATTTCCCACCTTCTCTCCTGTTCTGACCCTACTACATTTCATTCTCCTAGTTTTATCCTGGTTCCTTTGTCAGGAACACGGGCTGGCTCCAATTACAGAAACCTTATATTTACTCTTTTAAGATTCATATTTGAAATCAAGCTCCTTCACAGATAAGTACATTTTTTGTAAATGGACTACTGCTATTCAAAGAAACACTTACTGACATTAGAAATAAGATTATTGGTTCTGGTTTCAGATAATCAAGAAAGTAAAAATCTTGCCCTATTGACAAAAAGATCTGCTAGATTTTTCCCCTTTGCTTACTTGATGGTTTATAACTTTTTAAAGGTAAGTTTTTAAAGCCAGACAAGTTTAAAGCTATCCTCAAATGAGCTTCTACCCACCTCTTGTCATTTTGTTTATCATTCTTTACAAAGTACTGGTAATTGTTTACTTGTTTCTTTAAAAAACAGATTATTCAGATTATTTTGAAGGTCATAACATTCAAGAAATGCTGTAATTTCTACTGTTTCAATATACAAATAAATAAAATAAATAAAACTTTAAAATAAATAAAACTTTAAAATAAAATAAAACTTAAAAATTTTCTGTTTTAATACCAGAATACCCTACAAATAATCACAATATTTCTCTCTACATTTTAGGCAATGTAAATGTCACACATCTATCAGTTCTTTAAGTTTGAAATACTATAAAAATATGAAACACTCACTTATCAGAACATGAATTCTTTGGTCCTTCAGTTTGTAGGTGCTCTTTTAATGTGCAAATATGTGGGAGATTATTCTGCAGCTCTCTCCCATCTCAGAGGAGTTGGGAATTCTAGACACTTTGTTAGCATTCTTTAGATTTTATATATTAAGCTAATGTTTAATTTGCATTAATTTTGTTGAATAAACTCATTCTGTCCTATGTTAAGTAAAGAGGCAGTGTGTTCATTTTAGTTTTTGTTGTCACTTGCATGAGCAAAAAATAATATGATCAAAAAATACATGAGAATTTAGTACAGATTTCATGACTGATTCAATTAAATATATTCTTCAATTCCTAAATATCCTTACTTACTTTGAAGTACCTAAGTATTTAGATGTACTTAAACACCACATATTTCCAAAGTTATTTTTGAAAAAATTAAAAACAGAAAAGTACAAGTATTATAGACAATTACATGCTGAAATTAATAAACACTAGCATTTTATTATTTGCTTCATAAGTATTAATAAAAGCAAAATTATAAGTACATTTAACATTTCCATTTCCAAAAAACAGAAAAAATGTCCATTGTCCATCATTCCCATTTCACTCTTCATTATTATGAATTTGGTATTTATTTCATCAGTTCTTATTTTATATTTTAGCATATATATGTGCATCAATGAATATAATACAATTTGTAGCTCTTTCAAAAGTTGTATATAAATGGCATATTATTCAATCACTCTGCTACTGGCTTTTAAAAAATTTATTGTGCCAAAAAATAGACCTATTTTATTTAGTTTATTAGTGTACACTCTTCCATTCTGCTAATCTTCTATATTTTAAAACCTGTTTCCATACTGACAGCATCTTTTTGCTGTTATAAAAAGGTTTTCAGTGAACAACTTCATATCTGTCTGTTTATGACCTTGTTAGAGGGTAGACATCATGATAGTTGTTGGGTTATAGAGTACGGATATTTTCAACATGACTAGATTCCCTCAAAGTGTTGAACAAAGTGATTACACCAATGCACACTTCCACAATCTATGAATGAAGTTTCAGTTTCCTCACTTATTAGTCAATGTATAATCATAGCAGATGTAAAACATTAGCATAATGAGTGAGAGATTTTCTTATAACACTAATTGCACTGTTTCTGATACTCAGACTTTCTCTTTTGTGACTTCCCTATACATATTTTTATAGCATCTTTTGTTCTCTTATTTATCTACATGAGGGCCTTATATATTTTAGATTTAAATAATATATTTACTATGTTGCAAATATCTTTCAGTTGTTTATCTTTTAATTTTGATTATATATATAAAACATCTTAATTATTAAAAATGTTAATTATAATGTCTCCTCTGATTGACCAAGAAGTATATCAATAATTTGTGTTCCAGTTCTCCTTAACTTACAGCTCTAATTAAATATTCAAGCTGAGAAGTAATATTTAACCTTTAAGAAAAACATATTTGGAAAACTGACCTCCTTGGGAATATATTATAATTATTATGTTTCCTTGATCAATGACATCAATGAGCTTTGAATTCTTAAAATATATGGAACTGATTAAGGACTAGATTCCCAAAGTTGCTACATTTTGTCATTAAAAGCAGTCTTAGAGATCAACTTTTCCTTGCTTTACACAGGCTGGAACTAAAATCAAGAAAATGTGATGGCCAAAAACCCAGTATCTATGGGGACATTCAGCCAAAATCAATGCCTATTTATTACTAGTTTGGGGTAGTTTCCCTGAACCACAAAGCAACTCCAAGAGCAAACAGATATATTTCACGTTTCAGAATTAAAGTAATTGGTATTCTTAACTAGCATGTTTCCTTTCCTTCCAGAAATGAGAAACATTTGACAGTCAGTTCTCATATTTCAAGATAACACCACCTTTCTTTGTAATGGGGGAAGGTAGGAACATGATTCAGTTAGGTTCTTCTAAACAAGTGAGGGGGCACACGCACCACATACATCGCTCTTCCTGGTGACTCCACTCAGCAGGTGGCAGGGACTGGAAATAAATCTAACTTGCAGAAGTTTTACCAATTCCAGCTCCTAGAAAATTGTTTTCACATTTAGAGAAATTCTCTAGTAAGGCTGAACTAATCCCAGGTTTCCATGTGCCAAAGTTAAGTTTTAAACATTGTTCACAATATAGAGACTATTGACCACAGAGTAATTACAGTGTAATTATGTTTGTTGTGTGTTTCCAAGTTCCTATAACAGGAAAAGCAGTAAACATTGTAGATGCTTAACTACTTACTTTTACCTTTAGTGCATCAACACCATTCATTTTCATTTGCTGCAGGAATCAGTTAAACCATTCAGTTTTGTTGTTGCTTTTCAAGCAGAAAGAACCTGTGGTTGGCAAAGGGATTAAACAAATACAACTAAGAATACACCTTTGGATCAGTGTGCAGCTATTTTAAAGGGTAGCTGAAACGCTCTCAAACATAACCTGAGCTTTCTATTTCCTGAATTGTTTGTAAGTAGGCATCCTTTCATCTTTTTGTGATAGTTCACCATTTATTTACATCTTTTAATAGCACATTTTGTAGTTCTGACATCAAGGACTATATGTTCTTTCCAGTTTGTTCAGTTTGGGATCAAAATAAAACTAGAGGATATTAGAGGCAGGAAAAAAATTTAGTATTTTAATACTGTAGTAGCGTACATAGGAAGGAAATCTACACCGCAAGCAAGTATACATATGTGATTCCTACAGCATAAAGCATGCTGAGTCTTAGAGGTCAGTTTGTGCCCCCCATAATATTCTCCAGTTGCCATGGCAATTACTTGTTTTCATTGGGTAAGTGAGCGAATGGCCACATCTGTTCTTGCTGAGCTCTCTTTTCCCCCCACATAGCACAGAGCATAGGGAATAGATTCACTTCTTAGTGCTCAAAGATTTACATGCATAACTGTCTCCACATCAAGGGGAGACCGTAAATCTTAGGTGAGAAAGTCACACTTGTCCTAGAGTCCCTCCTTTTTTTCTGCTCAAAAGTTCTTCTGTTCTTATATAAACACAACTAAATATGCATGTATTCAATGGAAAAGGAGACGTAACATTCCCCTGAGGCAATAAAGAAATGTATATATATATTGAAGAAATGGCAACTTTTCCACAGGCACGATGATATCCTACAATTCAAAACAATAGTTTCTTTGGGATAAATTTGCATCTTTTTTTCTTTTTTAAGCAAATATTTCTCTACTTTTTTGTAAGTTCCATTGCCTTTATTTTTTTTAATTAATTTATTTTAATTAGAGGCTAATTACTTTACAATATTGTAGTGGTTTTTGCCATACATTGACATGAATCAGCCACGGGTGTACATGTGTTCCTCATCCTGAACCCCCTCTTCCACCTTCCTCCCCATCCCATCCCTCAGGGTCATCCCAGTGCACCAGCCCAGAGCATCCTGTCTCATGCATCGAACCTGGGCTGGGGATCTGTTTCACATATGATAATACACACGTTTCAATGCTATTCTCTCAAATCACCCCACCCTTGCCTTCTCCCACAGAGTCCAAAAGACTGTTCTTTACATCTGTGTCTCTTTTGCTGTCTCACATATAGAGTCATTGTTACCATCTTTCCATATATATGCATTAATATACTGTGTTGGTGTTTTTTCTTTCTGACTTACTTCAGTCTGTATAATAGGCTCCAGTTTCATCCACCTCATTAGAACTGATTCAAATGCATTCTTTTTAATGGCTGAGTAATATTCCATTGTATATATGTACCACAGCTTTCTTATCCATTTGTCTGTTGATGGACATCTAGGTTGCTTCCATGTCCTGGCTATTGTAAACAGTGCTGCGATGAACATTGGGGTACACGTTGTCTTTTTCAATTCTGGTTTCCTCGGTGTGTATGCCCAGCAGTGGGATTGCTGGGTCATATGGCAGTTCTATTTCCAGTTTTTTAAGGAATCTCCACACTGTTCTCCATAGTGGCTGTACTAGTTCGCATTCCCACCAACAGTGTAAGAGGGTTCCCTTTTCTCCACACCCTCTCCAGCATTTATTGTTTGTAGACCTTTTGATAGCAGCCATTCTGACTGGCATGAGATGGTACCTCATTGTGGTTTTGATTTGCATTTCTCTGATAATGAGTGATGTTGAGCATCTTTTCATGTGGTTGTTAGCCATCTGTATGTCTTCTTTGGAGAAATGTCTGTTTAGTTCTTCAGCCCATTTTTCTTTCTTTCTTTCTTTCTTTTTTTTTTTATGCTGCAAAAAGCTTTATTGTTTCCAGCCCATTTTTCAATTGGGTCATTTATTTTTTTGGAATTGAGCTGCAGGAGCTGCTTGTGTATTTTTGAGATTAATTCTTTGTAAGCAAATATTTCTTAGTTGATAAAGGCTTTAGGTAAGTATTTTGATATCTTAATTCTGATGCCAGTTAGGACTAGAAGAAATTTTTGCACCTTAATAAATTTGTACCAGCATCACTGAAATAAACAGCAGTTGAATTGAGTCCATTCTTTTCCATTTCCTGCACCCCCAGAGAGAGAGAAGGGATAACAGTGATGTTAGAGATATTTACCCCAACATTCAACTCACTGATATTGAGAGTCATGAAAGAGATAATTTCTGGTATTTTTCTTATGCCTTTTTTTTTTTAATCCGAAGATCACAAGATACCATCTGAGAGAAGAGTTAGCACAGAGCTTCTTGTATTTCCTACAGTTATCAAGTACTTTTCTAAGGCTAAAGTCTCGTATTTGTATTCTTCTAAATTTGTAGAAACTACTCTGTAATTTTGCTAGATTTTTCCTAGGAGGATTGGGTTCAATCCTCAAGATCTAAGAGGTTTTTCTAAAGATGCTGTTCTGGGTGATCTGAAGTTATATTAAATTCTTCCAGATAGATTAGAATTTCTTAGGTACAAGAAATCCTACTGGATGACTCTACTCAACTTGAGAGTCAATTGGTTTTCCAGATATTTTCACAGGATGTGAGGCAGAAGGTTTAAGAAGCAGAAGGACTGCATTGTGGTAAAAAATTCTGACTGAGAAAAGCTGGCCACTTGTTGTGAAGTTGACCCCAACAGTTAAGTCAAACCTGAGGAGATAAAAGGATAAAGAGGAAAAGTGGGCATTTGAGCACAAAGGCAGGTGTGAGCTTACTCCATGGTAAGGGAATCCAACAGTGGAGTCCAAACCCAGAGTCAAGATTCAAGCTGTTCATCCACATAGGCAGAACTATACAGAGGCCTACGCATGTGAGGGTTTAATTTCTCTTCCTGAGGAGTTAGAGTAGGTCTGAGTTGGATATAAGGTCACAATGGCTGAAATGCAGGAATAGACACTGAAATTTCAGGAGCAGACACTGGGTTCTACATCACTGAGATACCCACAGCAACCAAGAAAAGGAAGAACGGAAGGGCAAGTTCAAGTCCAGACCTACAGCAAGTGCTATAGTCCAAGGATGACTGCTGAATCCTGTCTGGTGCAATGCCCGAGCATGGGCTTGAGACAAGAGATCATGGATCGGCGTGCACGGGATTGGTACAGGGAAGCAGAGGCAGCTGGAAAGACCAGAGTGGCAAAGGGATCTCTCCCAACAAGGTGAGGGTGCCTTTGGGTGGGTCACGCATGCGTGCTCAGTTGCATCTGACTTGTTGCGACCCCATGGACTGTAGCCCATCAGGTTCTTCTGTCCACGGGATTTTCCGGGCAAGAATACTGGAGTGGGTTGCCATTTCCTTATCCAGGGGATTTTCCTGGACCAGGTATCCAACCCACGTTTCCTGCATTGGCAGGTAGATTCTTTACCATTGAGCCAGGTGGGAAACCCCTTTGAGTGGGTCAGCCTGATTTAAAAGCACTGTATCCAGCTGGACATATGGAGATCTGAGAAGTCAGGGTAGAGAGTCAAGAGATTCCTGTATTGATCATGGTTTTTATGAAATTTACACATTATAGATATTCATGTTCCTCTGCTGAGTCCGTGGCTAAAAATCTTAGCACTGGCTAATTCAGGGACTTTGTCATTATCATAAAACCAGGCCAAAGAGTTGAAAGCCACAAACAGATTCCTTAAGCCTTTGTTTCTTGTGGGAGTCAGAAGGCACGAAGTTATATGCACTTAACAACTTGCCCATCACTTATCACTACGTGTGTGTGTGTGTGTGTGTGTGTGTGTACTTAGTTGCTCAGTCATGTCCAACTCTGTGATCCCATGGACTGTAGCCTGCCAAGCTCCTCTGTGGGATACTCCAGGCAAGAATACTGGAGTGAGCTGGAATGCTCTCCTCCAGAGGATCATCCTGACACAGGGATCAAACTCAAGTCTTTTGTGTCTCCTGCATTGGTAGGCAGATTCTTCACTGTGCCTCTTGGGAAGCCCTCTCACTAAGTAGTATTTAAAAATTGTAAGTCAGATTATGGCAACATAATAGATTTCTTCCTTTCATTTTTCAGTCAGCAAATATCATGGAATGCATACTGTGTGTGAGACAGAATCCCAGGTGACATGGCCATGAAGCACAGTGAAATAGTTAAAAGGCCCAGTTCCTCTCTCAAAGGGCTCAGAGCCTTGCAGAGAGACAAATGTTACACGGCTCATTTTGCCAGTTAGGCTGCTGCTGCTCCACTTCTCTAGCCTAGCTCTATTTCTGCCTTTTTCTTTCATCTCTGACCAATTATCCATGCATTTTCTCTCTCTTTCTTGCTTCTTTGGTTATTACTGCCTTTCTTGTCCTTCTCTAGAGGCTCTTCCTCATCTCCACGTCTTCTTCCCCTTCTCTTGGTCCCTTACCCTTAGCACTTTCAGTTGGTATCTAGACTCTTATGAAAATGTGGCAGGATAAAATTTAGAGATTTATATGTGACTTGAATTTTTAGTTTTCGTTTGACTGAGGGATGACACTGACTGGGTTGATGATGGAGATCGGGGGAAACGGGGTGACTACAATTTAAATATTTATTGTGTAATTAGAGTACCTCCATAAAGTTGTTCTCAGGTCCTATTAGGAGGTAATTCCATGAAGGCAAGGATGGGGTTCCTTTAGTCCATTTGTAGCCTCAGTGCCAAGACAGCCTTGGCACATAGCAAATACTCAGTATTTGGTGAATGAATGCACACATGAATGAATGAACATTAGATGAATGAATAGTGGAGGATAGGCAGGAAGAAATAGGATTGGACTGTAGGTTCTTGGAGTCACTGTTAGGATGGACATGCTTGCATGGTATAGGAATTGAAACATTAAAAAGCCTTGAGACACTAAATCAAAGTTCTGTCCACTTCACAGATTTTACTGGAGAGGGGCCTAGCTCATCTCTACAGGTCTAGAGAAAAATAAAGCCTCTGTGTTTAGTCACCTCATAGGCCTTGGAGTTAGCTGGACCTGGATTCACATGTCATAGCTCTGGGGCAAGTTACCTAATCTTCATCCCAAGTCCCTTTATTTTTAAAACTAGAAAATGATACTTATCTGAGAATGTATCTGTGAGGATTAAAAATGAAGTGGCCAGAATCATTTCATTTCAATGACAAGGAAGGCTTTCTTCTTCTTTATAGCACTTGCTATTCTTCCTGCCCTTCCCCACTGCCTCCTCACTCATCATCAGCTAACTTGATTTCCAGTTCGGTCCATATTTCCTTTGTTAATGGAAAAAGTAAACTATTTAAATAAATGATGGCAATTATAGCATATCTGAATTTTAAAGAGAATTCTGGCAAAAAATGTTCTGGATAAAATGGATAATTTCAAACACTAAAGCCAGTCAGAGCAAATAACACAAGGCAAATAACACGAGCGAACATTTGCAATAAAGAACTGAAAGTCTCAAGTTGTTCCTTCAGAGTACATTTGAGTTTCTTATTAGTCATAATTTTATATTTATACAATCAATGTAAACATGAGGGTTTCAGGAGATTTTATTAGCATTAATCCATCTTCACAAATGGTGCTATTTTTTCCCCATTTTCAGACACTTAGAAGGTATTTAAAGCTACAAAAGAAATAAAGCATCTCTTTTGCTTCCAAGTTTGATAGATTTTTTTTCAGGGAAATCTCTGGGGTTTATTTAAAACAATTCTTTGAGTGAAATTAAATGTTAATTACCAAATTATTTCACGTTTAGCCATAGATGAATGCATTTTTGCACACAGATTTATAAACTTTTTAAAAGGCAATAGCTCAATTGTTATACAGCACTGGTCGTTGTCTTTCATATGTATGAACCAGTATAAAATGAACAAGTTTATTCAATATTACATTCTTACATTTATTTCAACAGACTAAAAGTATCCCTTTGCTTCTTTTGCATATGGATCAAAATATTGTGACAATGACATAGGGAAGGAAATTATCCTATTTAAAATACTGGTAAAAAGAAAGTTACTCTGAAACCAAGCTTTATTAGATATGTCAAATAATTATCCATTTTTAAAAACTATATTTTCCTTTAAAATGCCACCAAGATACAATTAATTCATTGCATGTTCTGCCTAAACAAACCAGTAATAACAATTACAATAAATATTTGAAAGGTAAAATTACAATCAAGATCTCTTTATAAAATTATCTCCATGTTCATCACTTTTGTGAGTAAAAACAATCTAGTTTCAGTGAAAGGTACAAGTAATAAACTAACTAGGGGGCTTCCCAGGTGGCTCAGTGGTGAAGAATCCGCCTACCAATGCAGGTGACCCAAGAGAGGCGGGTTTGATTCCTGGGTGGGGAAGACCCCTGGAAAAGGAAACGGCGACCCACTCCAGTGTTTCTGCCTGGAGAATCTCGTGGACAGAGGAGCCTGGCAGGCTATATAGTCCATGGGGTTGCAAAGAGTTGGACACAACTTAGCGATTGAGCACGCACATTAACTGAAGGCAATACTTCACTTGAGATTTCAGATTTCCTTTGTTAAGACTCAGACCTGAGACTGAAATACCTTTCGATTCAGGGAGAAGCAGGAGTCAGAGAGTGCTTTTGTCTGAGCGCTGGTCCGTCCGGGCTTTTCTGTAGGGTGGGAGTTGCAGTGTTCTCGGGCCCAGCCTGCCCAGTAGCTCTCACCACAGTCCACTGTGTGCTTCCTGAGAGTACCTTGGATGTAAAGTGTTTAGTCACTATGTCTACCCTAGCTTTTTTCTTTTCAAATAAAGTCAGTTGTGAGTAAAAAGCTGTTTCTTGAAATTTCTTCAATTTAACTCATTATGTGCCATCAAAAATGACAAAGCCTTTTCTTATACCTAAAACTGTTCTCTAAGAAAGTACTTTCTCTCCAGCTGTGAAACTGATTGATGTTTTTAAAACCCCTGAGGAACTTCTGCTGGCAGCTAAATTGTAGTTTCAAAGAAGAAATAGGTGTGGCATGTGTCCTTTTGTAAAGAAATATTTCTACCTGAAGGAGCAGCATCACTGCACATGAGGGACTGAAAAATCAATGCAATTAATCAACATCTAAAAATTCATTTTACTAATGCATAACTATTTTAAATTAATACAAATATTGGTATATTTTTAGACTACTGCAGCATTGTAGAGATGGCCCAGCTATGAATGATCAAAATGCTGTAATTCTGAGGAGGTTGTTCACAGCCAGAAAAGTCATTAAGGATTTATTTAGTGGGGATTAAAAACGTTGGGATATCTCTATGCATACTTTGGAATATCTGTCTTAGAGGAGGAAAGGAGAAGGAATACAAAGGAGAAGAAAAGTGAATAGTAAAAGTGTTGTTTGCTCAGCGTGTCCAACTCTTTGCTACCCCATCAACTGTAGCCCACTAGGCTCCCCTGTCCATGGAATTCTCCAGGGAGGAATACTGGAGTGGGTAGTCATTCCCTTCTCTATGGTATCTTCCCAACCCAGGGATGGAACCCGGGTCTCCTGCATTGCAGGCAGCTTCTTTATTGTCCAAGCCATCAAAAAAGCCCCAAGATACTAAAACACCATGATAGTTGACTCCCTTCTCCAAAAGTAACCACTGAGAAGCTAGGTGGGAAAATACCAAATGAAGAAAAGTGTAAAATTCTTCTGGGTAACAAGGGAATTACTGCAAAACAGTGGGTTTGAGGGAGGTCAATTCTAGACTTTAATCAGGTCAAGACTGGCAGCCTGGGGTTATTGAGAGAGGGAAGGTAGCAATGCTGGAGCTAGAGTTCTGCTGTTGCTTCCTCCCCACTATTGCCTTGGTAGAAAGAATGTCTGTCCACAGCAGGAGTGATACAGAATTCTGGTGCAGGTGTCTGCAGGAGGTAGTTCCCATTGGAGGAATAGTAGAACTTTGGATCATCAAATTAGCTGAAGTGCCAAAAGTGGAGACAAGAGGAGACATGGCACATTTGCTGAATTTTTAATTCATGTGGCATGTGAAGCAAACAAGCTGCAGTGGAAACCAGAGATGAATCAAATGCAATTGCAGGAAACAAAGACCTTTCAGGGGGAATGACTCCAGCAAATACACCAGAACAAGTGAACTGATGATATGAAGCCAGTTTTACCATGAGGGCATTTTGCTAATTTGGGGGAATTGAGGCTATGGACTGAGATTTCTGGCTTCGCAGGACAGAGGGCCTCTGCAGAGAAAGCTGGGTTTTTAGCCAGCATATGGGATGGAGAGAAAGATAGAAAACTGTGAAAGATAGAAAACTGAGTCTCAAAAGAAGACGTTCTTTCTTTTAAACATTTACACAATTCTAAAACACTTCAGTGCAGAAAATGAAAAAGTTACGCCCAAAATCTCTGAAAGGATCATAGTACTCATGTCATTCTGGACTGCTGAGAGGACAAACACCAAATACAGGAGAAGCCCCAATGAATATAAGCATGAAAAGTGAAAGTGTTAGTTGCAACCCCATGGACTATAGCCCACTATGTTCCTGTCTGTGGGATTCTCCAGGCAAGAATGCAGTGGATTGCCATTCCCTTCTCCAGGGGATGTTTCCAACCCAGGGATCGAACCTAAGTCTCCTGCACTGCAAGTAGATTGTTTACCATCTGAGCCACCACAGAAGCCCAAACATAAGCATACTCTCATTAAAAAGCTTCTGAAGGCTAAGCCCTAATGATACAACAAACCAGATGCAGACCAAGCCTTATTAAAATGTCAACCAAGCAGCCAACTCCATCTGCCTAGCGTAAAAAAGGGAAAATACTCTCAGGATATGATAATATTGTCATAAAGAGTCAATAAAATAATATTAACCAAGAAACAAGACAATTTGACCAGGCTAAGGAGGAATACATAGACAATAATAAAAGAATAAAATGCAGATTAGATAGTGAAGCTATCAAAAACTTTAAAACAATTATAACTAATCCATTCAGGAGAAGAAAGAAAAAGTTGTAGAAAACACATGAAAATATTGAGTTTCACCAGATACTTGGGTTACACAAGGAAAACATATATAACAGAGATTCTAGAATTTAAAATACATTATCTGAAACTAGAAACTTATTTACTAGGCTTAACATCAAACCAGAAGTAGCATACACCAAGATTAGTAAATTGAAGGACAATAGAAACCCAAACATAAAGCACAAAGTAAAGCCTATCAAATGTGTAATGAGAATCCCAGAAGAAAACAAGAAAAAGAATGGACCAGAAGCAACACTTGAAAAAGTCATAGCTCAATATCTTAAAAATCTTTAGGAATCCCTATGTGGAAGTGAAAGTCAGTCAGTTGTGTCTGACTCTTTGCGACCCCATGGACTATACAGTCCACGGAATTCTCTGGCGTCTCCATAGATGCCAGAATACTAGAGTGGGTAGCCATTCCCTTCTCCAGGGGATCTTCCCAACCCAGGGATCAAATCCAGGTCTCCTGCATTGCAGGTGGATTCTTTACCAGCTGAGTGACCAGGGAAGCCAGGAATCCCTAGAAGGATCTATAGAAAGATAACCTATCCACAGCATGTCACCATAAAACTTCTGGGAACAAAGACAAAGAGAAAGTCCTAAAGGCAGTAGGAAGTGAGAAAAGACACATTACTTCTAAGGAAGAATAATACTAATGATGGAAGCTGGAACACAGTGAAATGACACACAGTTAAGGAACTGAAAAAAAAAAAAAAAAAACAAAAACTGCCAACCTAGAATTCTTTCCCAGTAAAAATATTCTTCAGTATACCTCCATGAAGGTAAAATAAAGAGGTTTTTAGGGAAGCAGAAACTGCAAAAATATGTTGCCTACAAACTTGCCTGAAAAATATAAAGCAGTTAAAATTCTAGAGATCTGCTATGTAAAAGCTTGGAAGTCATCACTCCTGTCCTTAAAATAAGACAAAAGCTAAGCATATTGAAAACCAAGTACTTTTCTTAGATTCATCAGAGAAATGGGGTCACAAGGCAAACTGCTGCCCTGAAATCTGGAAGGACTCACAGCTGAGATTGGTTTGTCTGGAGTGAAAATTACTAAAGCCACATTCTGGTGGGAATGCTTAAATGACAATTTTGATGAATTGTGGGAGGTTAAGGATAGATTAATTTCAGAGTGAGAGACTCTTTGGGGCCCCACATTTCCTGGATTTTTCCTCTAAAAACTCTGCTAAATTCTAATAGTAAAGCAGTGGAGTGAAAATCTCCAAATGTTTATGGCAGGAGATGAAGGAAAGCATCCATTTTTAAATATACCCAGAGCAGTCTCTATTAAAATAGACAAATCCACTATTATAGTTGGAAACTTCAACACCTCTCTATTAGGACTTCCAACAGTGAAAAAATCAGTAATGATAGAGTTGACTGAAAGAGCAGCTTCAATCACCTTGTTCTAATTGACATTTATAGAACATTCCATCCAGCAACAGCAGAATACACATTCTCCTCAATCTCAAATGGAATAGACCACATTCTGGGCTACAACACACAGCTTGACAAATTTAATGCAATAGTAATCACTCAAAGTATGTTCATAGACAATGGAGTTAAACTAGAGATCAGAAAAATAACAGAAAACTGCTGAAAAACAAAAATAATGGACAGTAAATAATACTCTCCTAAATAACATGGGGGGCAAAGAAGTCTCAAGTGAGATTTTAAAATATTTTTAACTATTTTTTAAATAGTTATATTTAAAACATATTTAAATACATTTAAAATATATTTAAATAAAAGTGAAAATAAAACTTATCAATGTGCAGTGTGCAGGAAAAACAAAGTTTACAGGAAAGCTTATAGTATAAAATGTTATGTATTGGAGAAGAAACATATCTAAAATTTAAAAATCTAAACTTCTTCCTTAGGAAATTAGAGAAAGAAAAGCAATTTATGCCAAGGCAAGGAATTTAAGTCAAAAGAAAGAAAAGGAAAAGAAAAATTAAAGCAGAAATCAATAAAATTGAAAACAGGAAATCAATAGGCAGATCAATGAAACCAAAAGTTGGTACTTTGAAAATATCAATAAAACGTATAAACATCTAGCTGGACTAACCAAGAAAAAACCCTTCAGCAGAAGGAAAATGATTCCAAACAGCTATGTGGAAACAGAGGAAGCAATGAAAAGCAATAAATGGTAAACACAAATGTATACTGACTGCACAAGATGATAATAACAATATGTTGTAGAATTCAAAATACATGCAGAACTGACATGCATGACAACAGCAGGGCAAAAGATGAAAGACACAAAAGTAGAATTCAACCATTCTAGGATCTAAGCATTATCAGGAAAACGACAAAATTAATCATTTTACTAGATGCATTAGGCCACATATCTGTCCTCTAAAGTAAAGATCTCCAAAGTGACCATTAAATAATTCCTTTTGATAGCAGCTTTAGCAATCACCTCAGCAGTGGGAAGGTAATGTGGTGAATCCCACACTTGCTTTGAAATATGTCACATCAATGTGATACATACACACACACACAGGAAAAAATAGCAAAAGAATGTTTAACCAATTAAAGATGGGGAAATAAAATAATTTAACATATTTTGCTAATTCAAAGAAAACAAGAAGGGATAGAAAAGAGATCAGTCACATATAAAGCCGATTGTAAGGTGACAGACATTGACCCAAGTAAATCAATAATTAAAATAAATGGAAAAAATATATCAGTAGAAGAGTCAAATTCTGAGACTCAGGATTTAAATATAACATAGTAATTAGAAGTAAATTCCATGGCACAGAACGTTTGAACCTCAAGGAATGAGGTTAGAAATAAAAACCATAAGTATATGTGTGCACAGTTACATATTTGACAATATATCAGACAAAACCTAGTGAAAATAGTGACATAAACAAATCTACAATCATATCAGGAGATTTTATTGTGCCTCTTTCAATAGCTAATAGGACAATATAAGGAGTCATCCCTCTTAAGTCAACTTACATTATACCAAAAGACAAAGCTTGGAACTCTAGTGAGAAGTTTTCCCAAATGAAGAATGATTATCTGTGTTCTCTCTATATACCTCTGTAATCACAGACCATATCCACTCTCCTCCCTTGGAACCTATTAGGCTTTATAACCTGAGATCTGACCTCCCATACTTATTATCTGACAGGATATCTGATACCCCCAGAGGAAATGTCCTCACAGAATAAAATAACAAGTATTTGAAGAAAATGAATTGTAAAGAAAAAAGAACACACTGCATAAAAGTCCTTCAGAAATAGAAGCATCAGAGCAGACAAAATTTTAAATAAATAAAGTATAGTAAAATATAAATAAGGTATTTTTAATGCGGAGTAAGACAACATTAAAAGAACAAACAGGAAAAAAATGATTTGAAAAATAGAATAGTCAATGTAAAGAACACAATGGCTATAAGATTTGAATTGATACAACTGAGGGAGAAGTTACTAATTGGAAGACCCACTTGAGTAATTATCCAGGAGAAAGAACTAAAAGAGAAAAAATAAGAAAATAATAAACATTAAGCTATCTGGGAAATAGAATTAAAGAAGAATAAAAAATACTGATAATAGAGCCTCAAGAAAACCATACAAAAACTGAAAGAATAGAAAAATATTTCCTGGAATTAAAAAAAAATGAAAAAATTCATATTGCAAGCATATATGGATTGTTAAAAGTGAGAAATTAATAGAAGAAAACCACCTGGGAATTAAAGAATCTATCAAAGACAACAAGAAACTTCTAAAAGCTTCAGAAAGAAGGAGCATATCAAGAAAGTCATCAGATTAGCAACATGTTTTTCAACGACATCACTGAAAGCCGTATGAAGTTGGAACAGTATTTTGAAGACACTGAAAGAAAAAAAAATTGAACATAGATGCTTAGACCCAACCAAATTCAAATAGTATGTGATTAAAAAAATATTCACATGAATTCAAAGCATTAATTTTTCCAAAAAAAGATTTGCATTGAAAATATTTTTGGATATTTTAAAAAATAGCATTTTAAATAATAACATTTTTATTTTTCAGTAAATTTATGAGCTGCTATAAGAAATATGAAGAAATAAAATATGTCAGTGAAGTTTATTTTCTTTAAAATCACAGTGAGTGTCAGAGAAAAGAAAATAGATGCACATTATACCAGAATTAAAATCTAGATCACATCAAATTAAGAAGGAAGGAGGGTGTGTGTGCCAGCAGGATGAGAAAGTGTATACCATCCTATTTGAAATGAGAGATATAGACAGTAGTTGAAGACAATAAGTAGAAACGAGTTTTAAAATAGATACAGAGATATAGATTAAACCAAAATATTAGCATTAGATACAAATATATGAAAAATTAATCTAAATGTAGTTTCTCTAAACTCACTATTCAAGACACATTTTCATATTGGATAAGATATATGTTGTTTACAAGAGAAAGAGCTAAAGAATAAAGACATACAAGACTCGAAACTTTTTAATAAGTGAAAGCATTTTAACAGATAAATAGTAACCGAAACTGGTTTAGGTAAACTACTATTAGAAAAGTGTACTTAAAATCTTCTAGTATTGTGTAAGACAAGGTATAATCTATCTTAGCATGTCCTACTATCTGCCCAGCTTTTAGTGTGGAAATGTTTCTGACACATGACATAGGGAAGTGGAACCAAACCAGTAGGAAGTGGTTAAGAATGAGCAAGAGAAGAAGGTGATCAGAGTTCTGGGAGGCAGAAGTAGCTGGAAATCTGGACGTCATTGTCACAAAGAAGAGGGTTCTATGCAGAGAAATGGCTCCAGAAATCTTCATGTTTGCTCAAAGAGTAACCAAGAAGGTGTAAACCGAATATTTCACAAAGCTCACACAGAGCTGGACATGTGCATCCCAGTCAGTCAAAATAGAGAATCTCTGGAAAATACCCTAAGCGTTCAAAAGAGACCCTTGAAAGAGGCATGTATTAGTAGATGGCTAAATTCGAGGGAAAAAGCACTGTAAATGCACCAAAAATGTCTTAAAAACAGCTTTCTATTAAAAAATAGAAAATCTCAATACCTATGTCTTCTTAAAAATATTGAGTTTACAAGTAAAAAGTCTTTCACAAGGAGATTCTGTCCCAAATGGATTCAACAGTAAATTCTGTGAAACATTTCATAAGGAATAATACCATTCTCATACAAAATTTTTCAGAAAATAGAGGCAGGGGGACACATGCCAACTCATTTAATGAGAAAGCATTGCCCTGATAACAAAACCAGAAAACTGGATTACAAAAAAAAAAAAAAGAAAGAAAGAATGTTACAGTCAGTTGCATTGATTTATATTTAAAGGACACTTCCCTGAAACACTTCTGTATAACAGCTTCTTTGTTAAATATCCAGATTTGATGTACTCGGGGCAATGCACCATGTTAGATTATGGATGGGTGAAGGGCAGGTGAAAAAGGAAGAATCAACATGATTTTAGGAAATGGTACATATGGAAGCCTGTGGTCAGGAAACTGATAGCTTTAAAATTTCTGTTACCTCTGACATCTGTATTTGTAATCCTAAATCAGATTGCTAAGCAATGTACAAATATCTGTCCTGTTGCCTGAACAGCATTTCAAGATTCTTCAGAAAGATCTCGCCTCCAAGGATACTCTTTTGCTTTGCCTTTTATATAGTTTAAAATTATGTTTTACTTACCCTTCATTTCAACCAGATTGCTTTTATTCACCAACATAATAAGCATAGAAATCGGTTAATTTAAAAAATCTCCATTATAATTTTATCTTGAAATATTTATTATAGTTGTTATTGCTAGTATATTTAGGCATGAGAATTCTGTTCCCCATCTGACTAAATATCTGATCATGTTGATAGAATATTGAAGCATCTGCTCCAATAAATGTTTCATACAAAGTACTTATCACAGGTTCTTAAGGATAGAGAAATAGGACTTAATTAACTTGGAAAGAATAGATTGTTTAGTATATTTATGATTGCCTGCTAATACATAATTATGGCAGAATTTGTTTGAAAATCATTTTTATCATGATATACAACCTAGTTTAAAATTTGTTCAAGGAGTCCATAAAACTCTCACCTACCTCAGATTATTGAAGAGTGCCACAATTATAGATGGACAGCTCAGGTGACAACAATACCTCCTTAAAATCAGGAGCAATAAATCTGACTATTTTTTTTACTAAGAAATCTGATTATTATTTTTTTTACTCCTTACTGTCTTTTCCTTTGAGGGCTTCCCTTGTGACTCAGACAGTAAAGAATCTGCCTGCAATGCCAGAGAGGCAGGTTTGATCCCTTGGTTAGGAAGATCCCTTGGAGAAAGGAATGACTACCCACTCCAGTATTCTTGCCTGGAGAATTCGATGGACAGAGGAGCCTGGTGGGCTATAGTCGATGGGGTTGCAAAGAGTTGGACATGACTGATACTTCATTACTTTGGCCACCTGATGTGAAGAGCCAACTCCTTGGGAAAGACTGAAGGCAAAAGAAGCAGCAGCAGCAGAGGATAAGATGGTTATATAGCATCACCAACTCAATAGACATGAGTCAGAGCAAACTCCAGGAGATAGTGAAAGACAGGGAAGCCTGGTGTGCTGCAGTCCATGGGGTTGCAAAGAGTCGGACATGACTCTGTGACTAAACAACAACTATCTATAAATAATTAAAGCTCATTGTCTAACAATGAAATATTTTAAAATAAAATATAAATATTCAAACAAATGCTAACTCATGATAATGTGACAATTCTTATTTTTATCAATGTTTTGTTTTTGAAAAATGGTTTTCAAATGTTATCTACCCAATAAATTGCCTCAGAATGATCATTTCTGTGTGTGTATGTGTGTGTGTGTGTGTGTATACAAGGAGGGAAGAGGCTGTTAAATCCAGGTTCATGGGCCTTTTTCACAACTAATGAATTTAAATTTCTGGGGGTGGGACCCAATAATTTACATTTAAGTCTCCTCTCCCAAGGAGATTCTGATTCATATTACCTCTTGTGAGCAACAACTTCAAAGTCTGGGAATATATACATACGTCTTTTCTAAAATGTTCATACAAATGCAAATGATAAATTGCTATTAACATCATTGTCATAATTAATTTAAAATGATTAATGAATTGGATTTAATTTTCCTGGTTTAATTATTTGCTAACTACACTAGTTTAATTAATTGTTCATGTTGACAAATAGATGATTCCTGTTTTCACAGCTCTTCATAAGCCCACCCGGAAAGCAGATCTTTTATCAATGCAAGGCATGGCCCACCTGTCACCATTTCATGTTGCAGTCATGTGCTAATTTGATACTCTTTAAATAGTGCTATATCCATTTCGTTTTTCATCTTTTTTTCAGTCTAAACATTTCCAAAGGACTAACATCTAGTAAGCTTTGTCTTGGTATGCACAGACATCAACTCCACTACTGAAAAGGAGTTCCTTTAGTAAGTCTGATGAACATGCATTTGCTATGGGAGGGGAGTGGAGAATGTGGGATTATATGTATTTTAACATGCCTCTGGGGAATTCATGCTTTAGAAGTAAGACAACTATTTTTTCTCAAGCCTTAGAACCAAAAGGTCTAATTATTTTTCCCCCAGGAAACTAAATAGAATAATTCCTTGCTCCTGAGATCCCCAACTTTATTGTTTAGGGAAAGGAAGCACTTTCTTCCATGATTCTGCTTTGTTTTTCTGGCATCTTTCTTTATGGAAAAGAGTAGAAAATTTGAAACATCCTGTCTCTGCTGGGGCATCCTGTTACAAATGCATTTGTGTACGTATTAAACCACGCCTGTTTTGTTTACATCATACAACCAGCCATAGCACAGTCCTTGGACTGTCATAGGTATTTGGTAAATGTATCTTGAATCTCTCAGTTTTGGGTTACTTAGAATATTAGGGCTGTTGCACGGTCATTCTTATGTACAACCTGCAGGAAAGATATATTTTCCTTGAAACATTTTCCTGCTGAATTTTAAGCATGTAGCAAGTAATTATCTTAACCCCAAAATTTGTCAAACTACTTACTCATTTTCTTTCCTTTTTATTAATTGCCACAATTTTGGCTCAGAATATCTATCTCACTAAGTGGGTGAGACATTTCCCTCTTATCTCACTGCCATTTTTACCAGGTCAGGAACCAAAGGACAAAGTCAGCAAAGCATTGAGAGCTGAAATGCAGATCTGAGGAAGAGAATTTTAAAGGCATAAATGATTACTGACATGTGAATAAAATGTATCTCCCCCCAAATTTCAGCGAAGTATAACCTCACATATCTGGGAAAGACATCTGGCTTCAAGATGGCATACAAGTATACGAGGGAGACTGAAAACAGATTAAATCTTGATGTATTAAAAATTCCGATCCTGCGTGTGTATTAACATTTTAAAGCAAACCACTATTATAGAAATGGACTGTAAAATGTACGGAGAAGTAAATGGAACAAAGAAAATGTAATCAGGCCAATAAAAGACAGAAATGTTAAAAATGAGAAGGAAAAAGAGAGTACCGTAAACATGAAACATGAAACAAAATGGCAAGAATAAGTTCAAATAAATTAACAATAACAATAAATAGTGTTTGGCTTAAGAATATTTCTTGTTTGTGTCAGAAATAAAGCTACATTTTATTTTCCAGACACATGTCTGAAACAAAGTGACACAGGATGATGGAAGAAAAAAAATCTAGCAAGTACTAACATAGAGAAAATAACCTAAGGTACAAAGCATTAAAAGGATCAAGGTAAGGCATCATTTTTTCCATAAAAGGAACCCAATACCTTAAAATAATACAATAGCCACGGTCTTTACAAAATAAACTCATAAAATGCAATGAAAAAAATGACAAAAAAAGTTATATTGAGATTTTAAAATATCTCTCAGATTAATAACCATGAGGTAAATAAAACTCTAGATGTTTTAGATATTATAAATTAGCTTGACCTAATTGGTAGTTATTCAGAATTATTTGCACATAAAATAGATGCTATAGTTTTTTAAACATTCAAGAATTTTAAAAGATAAAAGTAATCATGTGCTAGAATCACAATGAGCTTGAAAAATTATTCCAAAAATTGAGAAATAACCAATGAATTGTATGCCTTGATCAAAATGCAATAAATATAAAGGTCTGATGTGTGTGTGCTCAGTCACTCAGACAACAAAATAAAAGCCAAACATCTTGTGCAACAGCAATGTTATAAAATAAACTTGAGAAAAAAGTGGTGGGTCAAAGAGAACATCAAAATGAAATTGTTAACATTTAGATTTAGAATAAATAATGGCTAACTACTTATGTATAAACAGTGTGGGATATTCTATCCTTGAGAAAAATGTAGAACTTAAATATATTAGAAAATAGAAAAATAAACAATAAGTAAACTGAGAGTTCTCTTTTGATTAGCATGTAGGATGCTTGTGATATAATTTTCTTTCTGTGGTGACACCAACAGCAATAGCCACTTCTTAGGTGAAGAACAAACCCTTCACAGGTGTGTACGGAGCTGAGGAAAATTCTACAGCTGGAGGTGAACATCTTGCCTGAGTTGAGGCAGGTCAAAAATCAGTCTGCTTGAGATGAATTGTTGTTGTTTTGTCGCTAAGTCATGTACAGCTCTGCAATCCCATGGACTGCAACACACCAGGCTTTCCTGTCCTTCACTGTCTCCTGAAGTTTTCTCAAACTCATAACCATTGAGTTGGTGATGCCATCCAACCACTTCATCCTCTGTCCTCCTGCCCTCAGTCTTCCTCAGCATCGGGAATGAGGAAGAGTCAACTGAGTTAGGGAAACATATTAAGATCTGGAGCCCTAATTGCCCAAATGAATTGATTAGTCCAACAATTTTATCAACAAATGCTCTCTCCTCCCAAATTCTACAAAGAAAATAAAAGTGGAAAGGGGATTCAAAGTGGAGGGACACTGTCTCATGCATTCATGTGATAATTGGATTCTAAGACCCTAACTAAGTTGAATTCCAAGGTAAACTAAATGACTGAAAAGTACAGCTACCCTCTCCCAGGTCAAAAAGTGACTGTACTGAAAAGCAGATATGTGAGAGAGGTTAGATGCAGAGAACTCAACTGGAGAAACTAACCTAATCAAAACTAAGGAATAGCATAAGATCAGCTTGACTCTTAAGAAGAATTTAAATAATCAATAATAATCTTAGCTACCACAGAAGAAAGACTTTCATAGTCTCTGAGAAAAAAAAAAAAACAAAACTCTGCAAAATCCTACACTCAGTCTCCATTGTCCTTGTATACACAATGTCTGGAGCAGAACAAAAATTTATGAGATATGCACAGATGCACATTTTCCTTCAATTCTTTAGATATGGTTTCCTTTTGTTCTTTAAACATATATAAAATAGCTCATTTAAAGTTTTTGTCCAGTAAATCCAATGACTTAGTACCCTCAGGGGAAATTTTTATCAATTGACTTTTTTTCCTCCAAGTATGAGCCATGCTTTCTCATTTCTCTACATGCTTTATTAATTTCTTTTGAAAACTGGACATTTAAACATTAAAAAGTTTGTCATTGTTGCTGTTTGCTGTTGTTATTGTCTTTTTGTTGTTTGCTTGTTTAGCAGCTTTCCTGGATAAATTCTTTTTGGTCTGTATTCTTTTCAGTGTGTGGCCAGTGAAGTCTGTGCTCAGTTAGCTTAATGGCTAGCTAATGACTGGACAAAGATTTCTTTTAATGCATGAAGCAACAAGTCTTTCAGATTATGAACAAAGTCTTTGTGTGGTTTGGGGGAGGCCCTGATTTAATGTTCAGACATGAAGTTTACAAGTCTACCTTAACTTTTATTTCCTATTTGTGCAAAACTTCACATTCAGAGGTGGAGAGCTTAGGGCCCTCTCAGCTCTTTCATAGCTGTTCCCAGAGCCTTTTGCATGCACATGGCCTTCCAGATTTCTAGGAATATTTCAGAGCTTTTCAAAGTCATCTACATATATCTCACTCAAAACCTTCCCTTTTAAGATTTTTTATCTGTTTGATGTTTGTGTCAATTTCCATTGCTACCTAAGCAGCTGGGACATTAAACAATTGTGGCTGATTGTTTCTGACAAATATCTCTAGGGAAAAGGCTCTCTACATTGGGCCAGCTCTGTGTCAGGCCACAGAAAGATAAGCCTTACTGTTGGGATTGCCCAGAAAACTGCCAGACAGGTCGAATAATGACACTTATATGGGAATTGGGTTTTAAATGTGATCTCACTCTGTTATTTCACCTTCTAGGCTGTTAGGCTGTTGCTTTCAGTAAGCTGGTGGAGCATTGGTTTTGAGAGCTACTGTGGGGTTGATGAAGAGTCATGAGACTAGGAGAAGTAAAAATAGCACAAAGTTCACTGTTATTATCAAGATTCAGCCAATTTTCTTGAATAAACAACATACAGGTTATTGAATGTCTTTGGCTAATTTCCACATTTCTGAAAATGTTGATTTTGACAATTTTGTATGTTATCACTGCTTTTAAGAAGGAGAAGATGGTTGGAGCTCCTTATTACACCATTCTTGCTGACATCCAGCAAAGAGTTCTTAGAGTTGATACCAAAAAGCATGATCCATAAAATTTTAAAAATGGATAAATTGAGCCTTGTCAAAATTAAATTTTTTGCTCTGTGGAAGACTCTGTTAAGAGGATAATAAAACAAATCACACAGTGAGAGAAATATCTGTAAAGCACATACCTGATAAAGGACTTGCATCTAGAACATAAAGAACTCTCAAACTTCAATATTTAAAAAACATCAATCAAATTAGAAAGAGGGCAAAAGACTGGAAATGACATTTTTCAAAAGAGAATATGAAAATGGAAAATAAGTGCATAAAAATATGTTCAACATCATTAGTCAGTTAAATAAACGCAAATTAAAACCAACCGACTGTCAGAAGAACCAAGTTAAAAATAGTGATAATACCAAACACTGGTGAGGATGTTGAAAACCAAATCACTCCTACATTTCTAATAGGAATATAAAATATTGCAAGCACTCTGGAAAAGAGTCTCCTAGTTCCCTTTAAAATTAAAAAATGGATTACCGTATGATCTAGAAACGGCATATGTATTGTGTACATATGTCAAAGTAATGAAAACTCTTTTCCTTGTAGAAACTTGGACATGAATATTCTTAGCAGCTTTAATACAGTAGTCCCAAACCAGAAACTATCCAAATGTCCTACATCCAATTAATTATTGTATGATTAATAAAGTAAGATGCATCTGTGTCATAGAATACTACTCAGGAATAACTTGCTATTGAAAGCTGCAATAACTTGCATGAACGTAAAGGACATTATGTTGAGAAAAACATCTAATATCAAAAGGATATATACTGCATGGTTCCATTCATATAACACTCGTGAAGTAGCAAACACATGGATGCAAAACAAATTAGTGATTGTTGAAGGTTAACATGCAGAGGCAGGAGTGAGTGTGGCTGTAAAAAACTTGAAGAGAGGAGTCTTATAATGGTTCAATTAAGTATCTTGATTGTTGTAGTGATTACTTATTCATGTGCTAGAACTGCGTAGAGCTATACCCCCTTCCTCCCACACATAAATGAATGTGTGTATAACTGGCGAAATCTGGATAAGCTCTAAGGGGTTGTACCAGTGATAGTGCCGAATTACAAATAAAATATTAGCCAATCAAATCAAGCAATGTGTTAAAAGGATGATGTATTACAAACATAGAGAGGATAATCAGCTATCTATTAAATACTCAGCTTCCTTCTTCCCTAGTAACAAACCCCTCATTTTAATCCAGTGACTAATATAACCAGCTTAAAAATTATATTTCTCTCAATCTTTTGGAGGTTGAATTGATAACAAAATGCAAAGAGAAACCTGGGGTTAGGACTTCTGGGAAACTACCATTACTCAAATCCCTTCCAAGCAACTCCCCACCTCATTTTTCCTGCCTCTAATGAGGACATGATGCTTACATTTCTAGTGGTAATCTTGGGATTACAAGGAAAAACAAGAAGACAGAGACTTCCCCTCTTATATCCTTAAATTGCTGAACCAGTGCCAGCAACTGCTTTACTCTAGACCTGATTATGTGGGGAATATGAGCCCTCGTGTGTATAATTCACCATAGCCAGGTCTCTCATACTAGTAGCTGAATGCAATACTTTATGATATACTGACCAAGAAAGCTTATCCATGCATTGAAAAGATGGGTCAAAATGAGAAACTCTATCAAGGTAACTTTCTTTGTTAACAGACTTGAGGAGAAAATTATATGATTGCTTTCATGGATGTTGATTAAGAATTTTATAAAATCTACATACATTCATGGTAACAACTCAAAAAATGAGAAGTAGAAAGTTTCTTAATTCATTAACTACCATCTGGTAAAAACTGATGCAAAAATCACATTTAATAATGAAATATTGAACACATGCTCAGTAACAGCAGAAAGAAGAACAGAATTTCTTTGACCATTTCTATTATTGATTGTCATACTAGAGAATAAAACTAAAATAGCAAAAGAAAAAAATGGCTCAAAGATTACAAAGATAACGTTTTTCCTAGAACATTTAAGAGAATCAACTAATAAAGAATGGAATTGATAAAAGAACTCAGCAAGTTGGCTGGATAAAATTCCCCATGCAAAATCAATTTATTTTTCATCAGTAAAAAACTAAAAATCAAAATATATTATAAGAACAGTTACAATAGTAACAGAAAGTTAAGATCCCTGGTTTAAAAAAAAATGCAAGATGTTTATGGAGAAAGTAATAAAACTTTATTCAGTGATACATATAGGTATAACTAAAAGGAGAAATATTCTATGTTCATAAATGGCAATATTCAGTATTAGGAAAAATATCAGTTCAGTTCAGTTCAGTCGCTCAGTCGTGTCCGACTCTTTGTGACCCCATGAATTGCAGCACGCCAGGCCTCCCTGTCCATCACCAACTCCCAGAGTTTACTCAAACTCATGCCCATCGAGTCAGTGATGCCATCCAGCCATCTCATCCTCTGTCATCCTCTTCTCCTCCTGCCCCCAATCCCTCCCAGCATTAGGTTCTTTTCCAATGAGTCAACTCTTCACATGAGGAAAAATATCAGTCCTCTCCAAATCAATCTAGTCATAGAAATGGATATAAAAACAAAGTGAGATTATTTTATGCAAAAGTTTAAAAAAGTCTGGTAATAAGTATCAGGAAAAAATGTAGAAAACAGATTCATTCTAAGCTATTTTTAGAGTATGAAAACATTGATTTACTCACATTAGGTAGAAATTTGGAAGTATAATTAAAAGTAAATTTTCCATCCTGTGACTTTGCAATTCTATTTCTAGATATCTGCCTGAGGGCAAAAGAATGTCTGCTGCAGAATTATTTAAATTATCAAAACATTAAAAACAAACTACACATCTTTCCAAAGAAGTTTAAGACACGAAATGTACATTTTATGGAATACTGTCTATGAATTAAAATATACATTCTATAACTATCAACATAGATTACACCAAAAGTTTTATATTGTACAGTTCATGAAATATGATAACCTTTAAATAAAAACAAATAGATAAAATAATTTAAAACTGCACACACATACACTAACTGAGGTTTTTTTTAAAAAGGAGATATGCACCAAAGACATAATATTGATTACCTAGAGGAAACGGAAATGATACTATGACTGAGGAGGTCAAAGTGGACTTTAGATTTAGATATGATGTTTTTGAAAATGTAAAAGGAAATTGTAATTATATCTTAGTGTGCAATTAAAAATGAATTTAAAGGGTCTGGTAAATATTTGTATAAGTGGACTTTGATGGTGCTCAGTTAAAAGGTAGAACAAAATTATGGGTCATGCTGGATTAATACAGGTATACTTATCAGAGATTTGCATTGGACACATGGTTAGGAGTACATATAGGCACATATAGCACATATAAATCAACCAAACAATATAGTAAGTGCTATGACAGTGATGGGAATAGAGAAGAGGAAGTTGCTGGCATTTTCTTAGGAAATATGAGGAGGTAAATTTGAATTTTGGATTTGAAAGGGAAAATTTTTTAAATTAAGAGCTCAGAGTGAGCAGAATGATTGCAGGTCAGGCGAGCAGCCTGTACCAAAGATGTGAATCTAGAGAGGGTTTGACATGTCTGAAGGATAGTATTTGCAGGCTTGACTGCGTATGGAGAGGGAAAGCTGTGGGGACTGTAAAGAGAGCAGAGGCTAGAGATCAAATGTTGGTGCCAGATTATGGGGTCTTTCTGCACAGAAATATATATGTTGTTGTCCTGATCTCTAAGCCTCTCCCTAAATTTTCTCTACTTGTTTTACCTTTTCTTAAGTTTCTACCTAAAATCCCATGGCGCTTTCCTCACCTACCTCAATCCATTTTGAGTTTTTCAGAATGTTTTTAGTGCCTGTAGTCTATATACATCATTTTACTACTTAAGTGTCTTCAATTCCCAAAAAATTAAATTGGGTTATATATTTGCCATGTACCCTGAAATCACTAAAACGGGTGTTAGGATCATAATGGATGACTATATTTTCTGAGTTGAACTGAGAGGAGATAAAGTGGTACTTTCTAGGCTCTCCAACAAAATTAGCCTTTAACATGGGCAACAGTGTACAAAGAGTAAGGCCACAAGAAGTAATTCATTTCAGTATCCATTTTGCTTATTAGCTCTGTTTCTTTGAAGGGTTGTTTAAGCTCTTTGTCATTCATTTTCATCTATAAAGTAGGGATGATACTAACACATTTACTTTGTTGGCTTTTTGCAATATACTAGGAACATTGCTAAGGCGTTTTTTTTTTTTTTTTTTAAAACACATAACAGGTACAAACTGGCACCATAACACTTACATATAATAATTGTTATGTTTCTTTAGTTTTCTAAATCAAGTCAATTCTAGCTCAATTACTACCTGCCAGGGTTTGAAGAATCATCTGACTAGTCCTCCACCCACAACCCTTGGGACTGATATAAACTTGAGGTTTAGTCTAGAGAAGCTGGACTTAGTCTGTATGTACATCATTTTATGTGCTTATTATTCAATTTTAGAGGCCCATTTAAAGGCAGGTGACTTTGCAGCTTAAAGAATGCCCTCCATTCTTTCAATACCGAATTCAGCTTCTGACATTTACTGTAAGCCAGTGGTTCTCCACAGGGTGAAGGGGATTTGGCCCTTGAGGAGGCATTTGGCAATAATTTTTAGTTGTCACAGTTTGGAGGGGAGGTGCTAATGGCATCTAGTGAGTAGAAGTCAGAGATGCAGCTAAACATCTGGCAATGCCAGGACAGCTCCTGACAACAAAGAATTATTCAGCCCAATATATCAACAGGCCAAGGCTGAGAAACTGCTCTGAGGGTTAGCACTGATACTGTGGACAGAACCATGGGGATTTTGCTGTTTGCTGAGAACTAAGGAGTATGACCAGAACTCAGCAGATCACAGAACCTGCTAGGATTCCACTTGATTTAGACAGAGTTCCAACTATTTCTTCTTTCTACCTCAAAATGCTCTAGCTTCCCTCCATCCTCACAACTATGATGTAATTGCATGTTCTTTTATTTAAAAACAAAAAAACAAACAAAAAAAACACAATTTGGTTTTTTCAAACAAGGACTGGTTTGAGAAATATTCTTAAGAATGGATCTTGAAATCTAAAGAAGGTGGTTAGGAAGGCTAGAATATGACTGTCCATCCTACCTCAGGAAAAACAAGATTAGAATTAATATCTCATTAAATGATCCTATAACACTTTTCAAAATAGAAAACCGAGATTTTGCAGACATAGGTCACTTGTCTAAGACAACTAAGTTATGAAAAAGCTAGAGCCAGTTAACTGAAACCTAAGCTTAGCAGTTTTCTTCAATAAGAAAAGATCTTATTTAACTATGAAGTTGATCAATGGCCTGAAGTCACTTTCAAAGTCACTTTGTCCAGGTAAACTGAAAACAGATGGAAAGTAATACATGTTCCCCTGTAGCACATGTTTTATTTTAAAGTATTTTAGTGAAATATAATATATCAAAAGTACACATATCATATGTGTAGGCTTGATGAATTGTTACAAATTGAATCTACCTACATAACCAGTGAGCAGATACAGTAACAGTATATTACCAGCACCTCAGAAGTCCTATTAAGGTCCCTTCCAGTCATGAATCTCTTCTCTCCCCATAGTGTAAAATCGGTTTTCATATTTAGATAATCTGCAGGTGCCTCTCAAAAGCCCGTAATGATACTAACAATATCCAATTCTATTTTCTCTGTTTTTCATCTCTCTGTTTTTCACTCCTCCCTCCCACTTGCCCCATTTTTTCTCTTCTTTTTCCTTCTCCCTCCCTTCATTCCTTTATCTTTGGCTACCACCATTTACTAAATATTTTCTTCCATTACTCTTAATAAATTTGGGCCAATATAAAGGAAAATAGGTACTAAAGTAGAGAACTATTATGATAGAAGAAAAATACTTCAAAGTTATGCCACAATCACAGTAATGTTAATTGCTCATCTAAGTCCAATATTACTAAGCACCTGAGTTCTATGGAAGTTGGCATTACAAATATGATTTTTAGAATGAAATCCCATATAACTAGGAAAAAACCACATACACTGCCAAAAACAGCAAACAGGGAAATAGCAGACTGTATTTAAACTAACAAAAAACTCCTGTCCCACCTGGATTCTTCTATCTTCAATGATGCTTGCGAGTGTAGTGTGTTTAACATTAAAGATAAATAATTTATCACTCTTAAACGTTACATAAACCAATTTTGCCCTCCTGTAGTAAAGCTTGGTAAAATTTAGTCACTTAGGGAACTGGTGTAGTATTTGAATTATAGATCATATGAGCCTATTTTTTTAATAGTGAGACTGAGGAATAGAAGAAGTAGGCGTTACACCTGTTTTATAAATTAATTATTTTGCAATAGAGCTTTATGCTAGGTGCTGCTATGTTCCACAGGGTGAATTTAATGAGTGAGATACCCAAATCTGGGGAATAATCAGCCACATGAAACTGAAGTCTTCCTTGTTTGTTTAAAAAACTCAACCTTATTTCTAAGTACATTCAGTCCTTCAAACTAAGTGAAAAACCCTACCAAACAGAGATCTTGCTGATTCCAAGGAAGAAAGACACTTCTATCTGTAATTATTTAATAGCACATTAATTACCTCAGTAGTACAATGGTTACTACCACAATATTTGAAAACAGTTGCAAACAGATTAAACATTTATAGGATCTTCTTCAGCTGTGAATTTGCTAAGCCTGTCCTTTCTTCACAGATAATGCAAAATATGAGCTTTAGTATAATTTCCATAAATCTGGATTAGCAAAGTTCTACCAAGTGAAATAGTCCTTATAAAAGTCTGGGGAAATTACTACACATTCAAAGCCTGTGCCTGGTCATATCAACAAATCAGCTGTTTTTCAGTTGATTTACCTTCTAAGTCCATCCTAACGTGGCACAATCTACTTAATGAACTGTGCTGTGATTGAATGGACTAGTAAGATAGCTCCAAATTGTCCAAATTTGAATCTGGTCTTTTCTCATTGTAATGCGGGGAAGATTTATTTATTTGTCCCCGCAAAACTTTAAAATGTGTATACTCTTGGAGTACAGTACTTCTTCCAAATATGTTTATGAAATGGAAATTATTCTATTTTGTGATTACTTATCAATGTTCATTGAACATTCTTCTCCAGTATTTTTTATTGTCGTTCCAACTGGGTTTCTGATTTACCACTCAACTGATGGCCTAATATAGGATAAAACTGAGCAGTTATTCCTGAGTTATTTCTAAGCAGATATTCTCAGAAGAAACAAAACTTTTCCTATAGTTCATAGGTACCTTATCAAATAACCTTTTACTTTGCAAAAAAAAAAAACAAACAAAACAAAACAGAAAATTTACACTAAAGAATAATTCTATAATTTCTTGAAACAATTTTTGTTCTTAGCTTGTAATACATGAGTATTTTAAAGACAAATACTAATGCATTATGGATGTCCCAGGTGGTGCGAGTGGTAAAGAGCCCTCCTGCCAATGCAGGAGACAAAAGAGATGTAGGTTCGATTCCTGGGTTGGGAAGAGCCCCCAGAGGAGGGCATGGCAACCTACTCCAGTGATTTTGCCTGGAGAATCACAGAGACAGAGAAGCCTGGCAGGCTACAGTCCATGGGGTCTCAAAGAGTTGGCCATGACTGAAGTGACTTAACACACATGCAAGCACGCATCAGCGCATTATATTTAAGGTAACGCAATTTGAAGTCAGGTTTTCAAGAAGGAGAGACATCAGTCTTTAACAAGATTTTTCTGGGGCAAAAATTGGGATTATATATATGAAAGTATTTTGAAAGTGCTTAAAATCAATGCTAATGTTCCATATTTGTCCTGTGGCTTTGGCCGCCTTCCCAGCCTAGAATGAAATTTAACAAGCCTGGTATTATCTGTCACAGCTGGAATCAATCTTCTCAGTTAACTAGCCAGTGACATAGGAAGCCACCCCCTCCCCGAGAAAATGGGACAAATTTACAAATGCTGGATTTGAGAAAGAACTTCAGGAAACCGCCTGAGACTACGGCCTGACCTGAGTGTGGGAGGGTTGAAGAGACCCCAGAATCTGGGGACTTGGGTAGTGATAGTATTCATAGCATTTCAGTTTAATGTATTTTGTAGTTTTGCCTAAAGATGGTCCAGAGGAGATGGTTTCCCTATGTTTCACACAATTACACTGAACAGAACCTAACAAGATGTCTCACCTATTCATTACCACAGAATGGGTTCTTGATAAGTATTTGACTGGGCAATAAAGAAAATAAAGGTGTATAACTCATTCATTTTTCAATTTTCATTAGTAAGATATTTCAGAAAATGTCATCTCTATTTCATTCTCTCCCTTTCTTTGGGTTCTCAGAAATAAATTGATTTACATGAACGAAGTTATCTAAACCAAATGCTTTAGAGTGAATTAGTTTAGTAGATAGTCTAATTCATTCTTGTCCATTTTTCAAATACTAATAGTATTAACTGAAATTGGCAGCACTATGTGTATGTATTAATATACATGTGAATTATAACCATTCAATTCCTACTTTCATTAACAAATATGACTTAAATGAAATGGGAAAAACTCTTCTAACTTTCTAGACGTTAAACTATTGCTTATATTGAGAGGAAAAACCCGAAGCTGTTTTATTTCCTCTTTCAAATGTTTTATTTTTCCTTTTTTGGCATTTGCCTGCATATAAAAATAGAAGCTCTTTCTGTTTTATTTGAATAATAGTCTTCTCATTTTGTGCTTCATGAATATTTTTCTCATAATCCTTATTACACAAATTTCCATGTTAAAATTCAGTTTAGTTATTTTGCTTACATCTCATGTTATTTTAAAGACTTCTTTCTTGAAAATGCATTTAGCTCAGCAATGTTAATGAAAGACTGCATTATAGGCATTTGCAGAAGCATCTGTAAATCATGAGATATGATGAAAATGTTTCACAAATACATATTCATGATTAATTTAATGACATGACAAGATAGCTTAAATCAGATACCTATTTATTATGAATAATTAACACTGTTTCTCTATTAAACACACAAGTTTAACCCCCCAAAATTTCTAGCCAGGATTCACAATGAGTAAATTAATATGCTATAATTATCTTTGTTGAGGTTTTTCTCTGCCTGACCACATAGGAAAGAATGAATTTTTATAAGAAAATTATCCCTAGAATGTGAATCTATCTATTACTTTTATACTCGTTTACATCTCTTAAAATTGGCTGTTATCAAACAACCCAGCATTGACTCCCTGGAATACAACACACCACACCACACCACACACAACAGGATCCTCCCCTGTAGCATCCTGCTGGACTTGTTATTGCTGAAATCAAGCAGATGGTGGCACTCTCCTCCACTAAACTCTCAACAGGCTCAACCAGATGGATGTTTGTGAGCAGCAAGCATGGATAGGAAAAGGATTACTTGAAGGGCTCTTGCCATTTAGGGTTTCACTTGAGTTACAATAAAACAAGGCTTTTTATTTTCTCCTTCATTCTGAATCTCTGCAGTGGAGCTCTTTTAAAATTCTTCCCTAAGCAATTCATACTGTCCTTGACGACGGTACTTCTCAAATTGGATAGCTTTTGTGTTATCTGCTTTACTCCCCCACCCGCCCTCTTTCTTCTTTTATGTTAGAAAATCATATCTATTTTATTAAAAAAACATGAAATCCATCTGGTCATGATGAAGGTCGCTTCTTTCTATGCTTCATTAAAGAAGAGCTGTGTATGATTTGATTTTGTCCTGTAATGCAAAATCTCCTTTATTGTTCCACCTCTCTCTTTCACTTTTCCCTCCCTCCTTCCCTCCTTCCTCTCCTTCTCCCCCCATTTTCCTTTTTTATTTTGTTCTCTTAGGTGAAATACATGTGGGGTTAGTTGAATAATGACCACCCAAATACGTCCATCTCATAATCCCTGGAACCTGTATTGTTGTTGTGCAGTTACTAAGTCGTGTCTGACTCTGCGTCCCTGTGGGCTGCAGTGTGCCAGGCTTCCCTGTCCTTCACTATCTCCCAGAGTTTGCTCAAACTCATGCCCATTGAGTTGGTGAAACCAACTCTTCCTCTGTTGCCCTCTTCTCCTGTTGCTTTCAATCTTTCCCATCATTGAGGTCTTTTCCAATGAGTCAGTTCTTCGCATCAGGTGGCCAAACTATTGGAGCTTCACTTTCAGCATCAGTCCTTCCAATGAATATTCAGGGTTGATTTCCTTTAGGACTGACTGGTTTGATCTTCTTGCAGTCCAACAGACTCTCAAGAGTCTTCTCCAGCATCACAATTTGAACCTGTATTACCTGATATGGTAAGAAAATCTTCATAGATATGAATGAATAAAGATTCTTGAGATGGAGCGATCACCCTGGGTTATTCAGCCAGCACACTGTCATCATAACGGTCTTTATAAGAGGCACACAGGAGTTAGAGGTGAAGATATTGTGAAAATGGAAGTAGAGAGATGCACTTTGAAGTGGAGGAAGGGGCCATAATACAAGGAATACAGGAAGTCACTACAGCTGAAAAAGGCAAGGGAACCAACTCTCCCCTCAGAGCTTCATGAAGGAACCTGGCCTGTCAACATCTTGACCAGTGAAACTGCCTTCTGACTTCTGACCTTCAGAATTATAAGCATATGCTTGTGATTTTTAAACCACTGAGTTTGTGGAAATTTGTAATAGTAGTAATACCAGTCTAACACAGCTTTCAAGAAGAAAAATAAATACGTCAAGAATCTGTTATTATTACACATACTGTTTAAGAGGAAAAAATCTATTAGAGACTAAACATTGACCACTGAGTAAAACTTTTTCCTCCCAAGCAGGGAATTTAACCCAGCACAGAGTCTAGGTAGGATCTTGGCAGGAAATTCAAGGTAGGAGAAAGGGGGTAGAGTTTTAAAGGCAGAGTGCCATGAACTGTCACTGCCCCATATTAGGAAAGGGGCATCTCTGAGGGATATGTTTCGGCTCTCAGACCAGGTTTGTCAGCTGGGTAAGCACTAGGCTAGTCGGTGGTGGTCTGCTGGGAATGTGTCGGCTGTCTGGATCTGACAGCCTCCACCCACCTTGTGACGTGCCCAAACCAAGATGCGTCTCACTCGGGTCTGCACTAGTGTCAGTGACAGAGGTGTAAGATGACAGTTATGGTCACAACAGGACGGAAGAGCACCATACTTAAAGTGCTAGTAACTCTGTCAGAAAGAAAGCAGAAAAGCAGGAATGGGGAAGTAATAAAAAGTGTAACGGTATAAGAGCTAATACTTAAAATACTATGTGCTAGGAATTTTTAAGTACTCTGCATGTATTAAATCATTTATTGCCCACATTTCTATTTGGGAAATACTATCATCACCCCCATTTTATAGATAAGGAACTTAGGGTTTGGAGAAGTTATATAATTTGTCCAAGGTCACAGAGCTTCTGGTCAAGCTAGATTCAAACTCAAGCCTATCCGACTCCAACACTGAGTGGTTGAAAAGAACTTGCTTTGAATTTGAATATCAGTCATTCTAATTTTATAATTTGTTTACTGTGTGGCAGTTACCACTGCTGCTGCTAAAAAGGCTAGTCACATTTCCAGTTCAAAAGATTAGGAACAGTTCTCTCTGATGAAAGACAAACTGAGGCATATTTTGACTAGCAACCCACTGCAATATTCTTGCCTGGAGAATCCCATGGTGGGTTACTGTTCATGGGGTCACAAAGAGTCAGACATGACTGAGTGACTAAGCATGAACAGAATGCTAGGTTTCTAACTTACATTCACTCAAAACTTTGATGTAGTTCCACTTATCCTGTCATCTAGTATTACTGCTAAAAGTCCAGAAAGCTTATTATCTTAGTGATTTAAAGGTAAGCTGAATAAGACTTGAAACTTCTAATCCAGTTCTGAGAGTATAAAGAAATACTACGTTGTAAAAATAAAAAACAAACAAACAGGAAAATAACACGTGATACAGTATTAACTAAAGTACAGATTTTGCTCAAATTTTACCGAATTTATGCTAGTGTCCATTATTTGTTTTCATACCTTATTCAACATTCCACATTGTATTTAGTTGCACTGAGCAGTTTCAGCTGTATGCAACAAATTCTGATAAATTGTTTTCATTTTTATTCTGCCACAAATATATTTTTAATTTTCCTTGTTATGCCTTTTTAGATACACCCACTATTTAAAAGTGAACATTTAATTTCCAAGTACATGGGGTTTTTAAAGTATCTTTGATATTAATTTCTCATTTAAATGATTTCTTCTCTGCCATTGTCCTCTGTGTTTTTCAGCTTTCTAACTTTGAGGCTTTCAATGGCTAAGTCAAAGATCTTGCTTGGTAACTGTCACATTGCGCTTGAAAATATATGGGTTATTTTCAAATATCTTTTGATATTGATTTCGAACATAATTCCACAGTGGTGAGAACAGACTGTGATTTCAATACCTTTGGACCATTAAATTTTTGCATCTTGTTGTATGTCCCTGGATATATTCCAATGTCTCCTGGTTTATAGTCTATGGAAACTTGAATTTGTATCTTGCTGTTGTGTGAAAATTGTATAAATCTTAATTATGTTGAATTGATTCATAGTGCTTTTCAGCTCTGTTATATTCTTTTACTTTTCTATATATTCTATTAATTTTTGAGAGTTTGATATTGAAACTCCAACTAAAAATTTTCATCTACTTAAAAAAATAATTGTAATATATAGTGGAACATATGTAACTTTGTCCTGTATTTTCTAAGTCTCCTGTAAATGTGTTATCATACTTTAATAATTTAAAAAATAAAAATAAGAAAGAAAAATGCAACAATCAAAAATATTTTTTTGAAGTTTACTAGTGCAAAAATCTATGGCTAATTCATGTTGATGTATGACAGAAATCAAACCAATATTATAAAAAGAATCATCAATCAATTAAAAATAAATAAATGCAATTTAAAAAACCTGTTGGAATCAGGTATCATCAAATTGAAAACATTTGGGAGCACTCCACTGAGAGGGGCTAGGAAAAGCCTTTTACATGGAAGAGGCGGAAGTAAAGCAAGGAAATTATTTGAATGGCTGTTGCTTAGTGGTTACCTTACTTGGGAAAGTTTATTTGGTCTTTGTGATGGGTTGTCCCATTTCTATTTATTATCCTTGAGGTATTGTAGGCTTGCTATGCTGTGCTTAATTGCTCAGTCCTGTCTGACACTTTACGACCCTGTGGACTGTAGCCCTCCAGACTCTTCTCTCCATGGGGATTCTCCAGGCCAGAATACTGGGCTGAATAGCTGTTCCCTTCTCCAGTGGATCTTCCCAACCCAGGTCTCCACATTGCAGGTAGATTTTTTACTGTCTAAGCCACCAGGAAAGCCTTATTGCAGGCTTAGGTTTTGGATTACTGAAGTAGGTTACTAAGGCATTGAAGGCACCTCAAATTCATGGCCTCTTTGTTTAATTAATTTAATATATTAGTTCAGTTCAGTTCAGTCGCTCAGTCGTGTCTGACTCTTTGCGACCCCATGGACTGCACAACGCTCTATTCCAGTTCTTGTATCACAGTTTCATTCTTATCTTTATCTATATAAATTTGTTATAAATATATAAGATAATATAAACATGTTAGGTTTTGCTTCTTTCCCATTATATTCATAGCATGAAATTCATGGAGCTGTATTTATATTTAGTGCCCAAACTCAAGGTTATAAATAGCAGAATTTATCATTACTTACATTTCTTTTCTGTTTAAAATCCAAAGTTTATGAATTTGCCTAAAAAACCATAATTGTGATCATTTTAATTTCCAGTAAGACTGTGAGATATACCTGATGTTTTATCTGATCACAAAATAGTCACAAAATATCACAAAAGATATCACAAAAATTCTTTAGACATGCATGCATGCTAAATTGTCTGACTCTTTGCAGCCCCATGGACCATAGCCCACCAGGCTCATCTGTCCGTGGGATTCTCCAGGCAAAAATACTGGAGTGGATTACCGTGCCATCCTCTAGGGGATCTCCTCAACCCAGGGATCAACCTGAAACTCTTACATTTCCTGCATTGGCAGGCAGTTCTTTACCACTAGCGCCACCTGGGAAGCCCCATTCTTCAGAGAAATGTAGATTACTATAAATGTAGTTCTAAATGTAGAACTACAATGGGCTTCCCTTGTAGTTCAGCTGGTAAAGAATCCGCCTATAATGAGGGAGACCTGGGTTCCGTCCCTGGGTTGGGAAGATTCCCTGGAAAAGGGAAAGGCTACCCACTCCAGTATCCTGGCCTGGAGAATTCCATGGAGTGTATGGGGTCGCAAAGAGTTGGACACGACTGAGTGACTTTCACTTTCAGACTATTTAATGGATAAGCCAACTTACGAACTTGGGGAGTGACACATTATTTCTCTGTTTCTTCCTGCCTTCTTAAGGAAGGCACATTGTATGGCAGTGGTAGTTACCATGCCCTTGTCAAGACAAAGTTAGATGTATTCAGCAAGATAATAAAGACAAGGAGGATCCTTCTTCACAATATAAAGTATCTATGTAATAGACACATTACTCGTGGAAGTCAGAGCCTACCCATGATGGGGACCTACTATGAAAACTGTGTTTCCAAAGATAGAGGTGCAAAGGTGGTAAAGGGACATAGACCACAGTATGAAAACAGAAGAGAAAGAAGTTCCAAAAGGGAAGTGGTTGCTCTCCAGTGATTCTAATGAGAGAGATGGTCTCATAGTACACATAAGTCTAAGCTGAAGGACCATCGCCTGTTAAGAAAATTACCATAAGTTTAAAAGAACAAAAAAGAAAATTCAGATCTTCTCCATCCTTCTCCCACCCTACTGATTGCATTTGATTTGGAAAATAAAGCAAAATGGAATAAAAGGAATGTTTTGTACATGTTCAGGATTATCTGTTGGCTTGATTGTTAAAGCTATGTATTCTTTGATTATCCTCTGTATCCTTTGCATTCTTGTGATTCTATGTGTAGAACATCGCTTTGATGATCAAGAGGCACTTACTTTTAAAAAGAGCAGTCAAAACTGATTCAGACTTAAAAGCCCCCAAATTGAGTCAAGGTTACAGAATGCTTATGACACAACTATTCCATAAGAATGTTCACTGAGTTGAATATGTAAAGTCTTCCTGTGGTTGGTGACTAGTAGAAAATATGGAATTCATTTAGTAAGAATTTGAGCACATTCTGGAAACTTGGAAATACATGTACATGTCAGTGACACTCTTTTCTTTTTAATTGGACAAAACTGAGTTTATTAAACTTAATGCAGCAAGGAGAACTCTGTCTTAACAGTTTTAGTGGTGTCTAAAAAGGAGGATGCTATGGAAGGGTATTTATAGGATTTTTAGGGTCATGGCTGAGTAATTTTTTAAGTTTTCATTTTGAGATAATTATAGACTAGCATACAGTTATAAGAGATAACACAGAGATCCCACATATGCTTTACCCAAGTGGTAACATCTTGCAAAACTACAGTATAAAATCACAATCACTATAGTGATATTTATACAATTCACAAATCTTATTCAGATGTCTGCATCTGTCTTGTACTCATCTATGTGTTTTCATGTGCAATTTAATCACATGCACGGGTTCATGGATCACTCATCATAGTCAAGATACAGAATATTTATAATACCACAAGGATTTTCCCTATTGCCTTTTCCAAACACATATCACCTTGTTATTACCACCTCACCTCACCACGACTTCAAGTGAAGTATGTAAACCTGACCTCTGTAGGTCCCTCACCTTCCCCACATTTAAATATCATTGTCTTGAGTATCAGCTGGTGTTGTAATTTTTGTTCCATTTGTCAAAAATGATTTATAAAACTGATGAGGAGAAGGATAGTCTGTACTTATATTACTTTTCTTTCCATTTTCTATCTTTGTTTTGTTCTCCCTGTTGCTCCAAGATTCTTCCTTTTATCATTTCTTTTTGAAAATTTTTCCTTTAGCTGTTCTTTTGTTGCTGCTGTTGTTGTTGGTAGATGTAATTTTTATATTGGGTATAATTGGAATACATCACTGTGTAAGTTTAAGATGTAGAACACAATGACTTACATACATAATGAAATGATTTCTAGAATAGGTTCAGTGAACATGCATTATCTCATATAGATACAACACTAAATAAATAGAAGAGCAATTTTCTCCTTGTGATGAGAACTACTAGGGTTTACTCTCTTAATCTTTGTTTATAATGTACAGCAGTGTTAATTATTTTTATCATGTTGTACATTATAGCCCTAATACTTACTTATCTTATAACTGGAAGGTTGTAATTTTTGACTACCTCATCCAATTCCTCCCTCTCTCCTGCCTCAGGTAGCCACAAATCTGATCTCATTTGCAATGAGTTTGTTTGAAGTATTATAATTTATCTACATCACTGTGTTAGTTCTGGGTACACAACAGGGTGAATCAATAGTTTTATACATTACAAAATGATCACCATGATAATTCCAGTTGTTACCTGTCACCATATGAAGATATTATGTAATTGTTGACTATATTCCCAACACTATACATTTCATACCTGACTTATTTATTTTGTAATTGAAAGTTACTACCCTTTAATCTCCCTCATCTGTTTCTCTCATCTATAACATCGCTTCCCTCTGGAAGTAACATGTTTGTTCTCTGTATCCATGACTCTGTTTGGTTATATTTGTTCATTTGCTTTGTTTTTCAGATTCCACAAGTTAAGTGAAATTATACAGTATTTCCTTTTCTCAATTAACATAATACTCTCTAGGTCCATCCATGTTGTCACAAATGGAGAGATTTCATTCTTTTTTATGGCTGAATAATATTCTACTGCATGTGTCTGGTATATATGTATACCAAAACTTCTTTATCTACTCATCTACTTTGGGGACTTACATTGTTTCTACATCTTGACTACTGTAAATAATGCTGCAATGAACAGAGGGGTACATACACCTTTTAAAATTAGTGTCTCTTTTCTTCAGATAAATACTCAGGAGTAGAATTGCTGGATTGTATGGTAGTTCTATTTTTTAAAATTTTTTGAGCAATCTCCATACCATTTTCAACATCAGGGACACCAAGTTCCAATCCCACCAATAAATAGTGCAAGAGAGTTCCCTTCTTTCCACATTCTTACCAACACTTGTTTTGTGTTGTTCTTTGGAAAACAGCCATTCTGACAGGTATAAGGCAGTATTTTGTGTGTGTGTGTGTGTGTGTGTGTGGTTTTGATTTGCATTTTCCCAATGAATAGTGGTTTTGAGCATCTTTTCATATGCTTTTTAGCCATCTCCATCTTCTTCTGAAAAATGTCTATTCGAGTCCTCTGCCTATTTTTTTAATTGGGTTTTTTTGTTTTTTTGAAGTTGAATTTATATTTGTGGCTATTAATTCCTTGCCAGATATATCATTTGAAAATATCGTTTCCCATTCAAGTAGGTATGTTTTTGCTTTGTTAATAGTTTCCATTGCTATTGGAAAGTTTTTCAGTTTCATGATACCCAGTTTATATTTGGTTTTGTTTCCCTTGCCTGTGGAGACATATCCAAAAATATTGCTAAGACAAATGTCAAAGAGTGTACTGCCTATGTTTTCTTTCAGAAGTTTTATGGTTTCAGGTCTTATATTTAAGTCTTTAATCCATTTTGAGATTTTTCTTATATATGGTGTGAGAAAGTAGTGCATTTTGATTCTTTAGCATGTAGTTGTCAAGTTTTCCTAGCACCACTTATTGTAGAGACTGTCTTTTCCCCATTGTATAGTCTTGCCTCCTTTGTCACAGATTAATTGTCCATATAGGTGTGGGTTCATTTCCAGTCTCTCTAGCAGGTTCTATTGATCTATAAGCCTGTTTTTGTGCCAGCACTATACTGATTTGGTTACTGTAGCTTTGTGGCATAATTTAAAATCAGGAAGCATGATAACTCCTCTTTTGTTCTTATTTCTTAAGGTTATTTTGACTATTAAGGGTCTTTGGTGTTTCCATACTAATTTTTGAATTATTTGTTCTTGTTCTGTGAAAAAATACTGGTGGTGTTTTGATAAGGATTGCAGTGAACCTGTAGATTGTTTGGGGGTACTGTGGTCATTTTAATGGTATCAATCCTTCCAGTCTATGAGTACTATATTATATATTTTTCCATCTGTTTGTGCGTATTCAATTTCTTTCATCGGAAAGCGTTAAGTGGTCTGAGCCCCCACTCTCTCATCAGATTCTTATATTTTACCAAATATAAGCAAACCACTGGGGAGTCTGATGTGGGGCTCAGACCACTCACCCTTTTGGGGAAACCTCTATAATTGTAATTATCTTCCTATTTGTGGGTCACCTACCTGGGGTTATGAGTCTTGACTACTGTGTCTCTGCCCCTCCTATTCACCTCATTGTGGTTCCTTCTCTATATCTTTAGCTGTAGGAGATCTTTTCTGTTAGTCTTCCGGTCACTCTTATGGATAGTTTCTCTGTAAACAGTTGCAATTTCTGTGTGCCTAAGGGAGGAGATGAGCTCAGGTTCTTCCTACTCCACTGTCTTGCACATTCTTACTACTCCTTTGGCCAAACTTTAAGGATAGGTCTGTGAGTGACAAATTCTTTCTTTCTTTATCTGAGAATGTACTTATTTCCCTTTTACTCTTGAAGAGTAATTTTGCTGCCTATGAAGTTTACAGTTAAAAGTTTTGTCACTTCTTCTGACCTTCACAGTTTCAGATAAGAAATCCACTATCATTCAAATAGGTTATCTCCCCCACCAACAGATCTGAGGTGGTTCTCCTACAGGTAATGTGTCATTTTTATGTGAATATTTTTGATATTTTCCCTTTGATTTAGTTTTACAAAGTTTATTATGCTATCTTCATGTGCATTTTTTTTAGTTCTCTTATGTGGGTTTTATTCAGCTTTTTGAATCTGTAGGTTTATGTCTATTGGCAAATTTGGTAAATTTTCCGCTATTAATATTTTCTAAATCTTCTTTCATCCTCACTCACTTCTGGGACTCCAGCTGATCCAAGTCATTGTATCTTTTGCTATTGCTCCTCAGTCCCTGAGGCTCTGTTGATTTTTCTCTGTTATTCAGATAAAGGAAATTCTCTGATCTGTCAAGTTTATGGATTCTATCCTGTCATTTTCACTCTACTATTGACCCATCCAGCTAGGTTTTAATTCTGTATTTTTCAGTTCTATAATTTCCATGCGTTTTTAAACTATAATTTCTATTTATTTATTGATGTTTTCTATTTTTTGTTTCATGAAAATTTGTAATTGCTCATTGAAACGTTTTTATGACGGCCATTCTAAAATCCTCATCAGATAATGCAAATATCTGATTCATCTGAGCGTTGGCATCAGTTAACTTTGTTGCCTCATTCAAGTTGCAATTTCCCTGGTTCTTGGTATGATGGGGGATATTTTTCATTGCATCCTGGACATGTTAGCTGTTATGTTAGGAGATAATGAGGCACTTTAAAATCATTTATTTTGTGGAGCAGTCAGCCTGTTTATGTTGAGCATGCAAATCCTAGCCTAATTTCTTGGGCTGTGGTCCCAAAGCTAAGTCTAATTGCAGAGCTTTGCAGTGCAGTTTTGGTCTGCTTGATTTATTGCAGGGGCCATCCTGCAGTAGTCTCTGCTGGTGTTGTTTGAGGAAGTGGAAGGAACTGCAACAGACTATATTGGCTGGTCTTTCCAGGCTTGGTGCACCTCCTACCCCAGCCCACTGCCCCAGTGTCTCTAGCTGGGGAGGATTCTCAGCCCTCTCAGGAAGGAGAGCCCTTCTGGGGCCTGGCTCTTACAGTGGTGGGACTTGTCTGTCTGAGAGGAATGGAGAACAGAACCCATTCCTCAGGTCCCTGAGGAACTGTTGACTTTTTAATTTTCTCTAACTCTTACCCTAACTCTTGGCCAGGTGCCTTTTGTGGAAGGATCCCTCTGGTCTCTATCGCACAACCACCTCAGATCTCTTGGTGGGGAATAACCTCAGGAGAACAAGTGCACTTCCTCTGTCTGCTATCATCAGCAGGGCTCTCGTTATCCATCACTCTTGCCAGGGCTGTCAGCCTTGCCTGGTTTTGATGGTGTTTTGATTTAGGGAGGAATCAATCTTTCTGGGCCAACTTTTGTTGGAAGGTTGCGTGAGGGTTATGAATGCTGTCACTGGTTTGCCCTCTGGGTGAGGAGTCAATATAATGCTCTGTTGCTGTGATGTTCCTCAAGTCCAGAGGTCCCTAACAAGTTTGCCTTCCTCTTTACAACTTTCAGAGTACCCCATTCGTTGTCTGTTATATAATTTTCAGAGCTTATAGTTGTACTTGGCTGAAAGGAGTAGAGAGAAAAAGTCTATGCCACATCCAGTTATGTTTTTCTTCATAATTCTCTGGAGAACCATCATAACCAGCTTAGGAACTGGCTTAGTCTTTTAGGTTGCATGATGTGGCTGGATCTGCATGGGGAAGCAGGTGTGGGACTTTGTTTTTCCTACGCCTGGCCTGGATTCAGGGACCAGTGGCATTGAAGCCAACAGGAAAATTGCTTTCCTTTGCTCACAAACTGAAGTTTCTTATCTCTGCCTGAGGGCTTCCTCCAGTTGCAGAGTATGCTCAATCCATTAACAGACAAATAGGAAGTGTGTTTTTTACTGTATCTAAATTATGCTTCCATAAAACTGATTTAAAATGTCAGACCCCAAATCTGATTAGATCAATTGCTTTTATTACATCAGAAAGATAATTTGATATCTACCTTTTAAAGATATGTTTTTAAGCTTGCATTTAGAAGAAATATGGGTATAGCTTTTGTCTAATTGAGAGGAAGTTAATCTGAAAATAATCTAATACAGAGAAAGCCTATGAAGCTTTTTTAGGAAGTTGTACTAGCAGGTAGGCTACCAACTTGGACTAAAATGAACTTAAAGCTTTTCATAAGCAAACAAGGTATCATTCTTATGCAATTGACCACAGGAAGGAAGACCATCTCAGAGGGCTGAGTCAAGAATCAAAAGTGGTTAACTGTGACACAAATAGAACAATAGACCAGAGAGCCTTTTCTAGCCAGCAGGGAGAATTCCATGGATAGATGAGCCTGATGGACTATAGTCCATGAGGTTGCAAAAGAGCTGGACATGACTGAGCTACTAACACTTTCACTTTTTCACACAAGGTGCATTCCATGTCCTCAGAGGAAGGAAACCTTGTAATATTTTTCCAGGTGGATTTCAGAATTGTTATGGACCAGGGACTGCTTTGCTGACAAAGGTCCATCTAGTCAAAGCTACGGTTTTTCCAGTAGTCATGTATGGATGTGAGAGTTGGACTATAAAGAAAGCTTAGCACCAAAGAATTGATGTTTTAGAACTGTGGTGTTGGCGAAGACTCTTGAGAGTCCCTTGGACTGCAAGGAGATCCAACCAGTCCATCCTAAAGGAGATCAGTCTTGGGTGTTCATTGGAGGGACTGATGTTGAAGCTGAAACTCCAATACTTTGGCCACCTCATGCAAAGAGTTGACTCATTGGAAAAGACCCTGATGCTGGGAGGGATTGGGGGCAGGAGGAGAAGGGGATGACAGAGGATGAGATTGGTTGGATGGCATCACCGACTCGATGGGCATGAGTTTGAGTAAACTCCGGGAGTTGGTGATGGACAGGGAGGCCTGGCATGCTGCGATTAATGGGGTCGCAAAGAGTCAGACATGACTGAGCGACTGAACTGAACTGAACTGATCAATAAAGAAGTTGAAATCTTTTGTAACCTAACCCTGACCAGTTTTGTGGTATTCTGTTGGTTAGAAGCAAGTTACTGGGTTCAGCCCACAGTGAAAGGAAAAGGATTACACGAGGGTGTGGAATCCAGGATTTGTGGCTCACTGAAGTCTCATTTAGAAGTCTGTCCTTTACAAGGAGTCAGGAAGTCAGAAAGGTTTGAATGTTTGTTTGTTTGTTTGTTTCTTGTCTGCTTTGAGACACATTCCAGGCATTTGCTGCATCTCTACTGATGAACTGCCACAGCTCCGCGGCTCCAGCTCCTACAGGGCTCCAAGAACATTTTTTTCATTCCCGTAGTCTTCAAACCAAGGGGTGGTATGTTTTCTTATCATTGGTAGTTTCTGGTTGCTTCAATCCCTCCTTGTTGTGTCCCTCAAGGCTACTCTTCCTCTACAGGTGGTTCATTTATTAAAGACTTTTCTTCAAAACTCACCTGAGTTGAATTCTGTTTTCTGCTGAGACTCTGACTCATGAAGACACTTTTTGTCAAAAAGAAATATTTATTGTTATAAAGTCAAATTTTTCAATTTTAATTTTTTTGCTTTTCTTTTCTGTTGTCATAGTTTGAAAGACTTTCCCTTCTTTCAGATAAATAGGATATAAAACAATTGCTATCCTCCCTTCCTGTCTATCTCTAGTGTGTTTATAGTTTTATTTATTGTACATTTAAATCTTCAATCCACTGAAAATACATAAGCAGTGAATTATTTCGTATGACTACTCATTTATTTATCTTTAAAAATTTATTATTTTATTTTATATTTCATTTATTTTCTATATTTTATTATTTACTACCCATTATTATTTATTAATATTTATTTTCCTGATGAGAATGTCATCCATGCTGCTGCTAAGTCACTTCAGTCGTGTCCGACTCTGTGCGACCCCACAGACAGCAGCCCACCAGGCTCCCCAATCCCTGGGATTCTCCAGGCAAGAATACGGGAGTGGGTTGCCATTTCCTTCTCCAATGCATGAAAGTGAAAAATGAAAGTGAAGTCGCTCAGTCGTGTCCAACTCTTAGCAACCCCCATGGACTGAAGCCTACCAGGCTCCTCCATCCATGGGATTTTCCAGGCAAGAGTACCGAGTGGGGTAATGTCATCCATATCATATAGTATATTCCCATATATATTCATCTCTATTGAAAATAGCTATAAGTTCTATGTTTTTAATAAAAGTTACATCAGATTATACATAAAGATGAAAATATTTTTCAGTTCATTCAGAAAAGCTGACATAATGCTATTTTGCCAAATCCAAACAAAGCAATGGTTTCAACTCTGAATACAGATGCAAAAGTTCTATACAAAATGCCTGCAATTTGAAACAAGAGCAGTGCATTTAAAAACAATTTGAGAATAAAATGGAATTTAGTCTAGGAATGGAAAGAAAATTAAATATCAAGAAATATTTCATCAAATCTCATGATTTTAATCTCTCTTGATTGTGTCATCAGCTATTAAAAAGACACTTAGTATAATGTAGACACTTGGTATAAAGTGTAGCAGTCACTTTTGACAAAATCTTAAAATATGAATAAAAGCATCTATTATATTTATAAACAGCATATTCAAAATGTCAATAATAAATTTTAATGAAATTCTGAATATCAGAACATTGTGGAAGACTCACTATTATTTCAATGACTCAATATTGTTTGGTGGTCTTAGTTAATGCAAATAGAGAAGGAAATCCATATAAGAAGAGGCTAAACTACATGCAGTTGCTAATTTTGTGATTCTATACTTAAATAAACAAGAGATTAAGAAAACTTCCCAGAATTAATAAAATAAGTAAATAAAGATCCATATGTTTTCTCTATACAACCAATACAATCCCAGGAAAGCAAATGACAAAAATAATTCATGCAATGTCCGCGTAAAAGCTACAAAACAGCTAGGATAAATTTGAGATGTTGAGTATAACATTTAGAAAATTCTCCATAAAATACAATTGAGGAGGATAAAACAAAGCCTAAACAAATGAATATCTAAATTTATTTTCTAAAAAATAGAATCTCTACCAATTTTATGTGGTTGTGAATAGGTGACAGATTTTAAATTTCATATAGACAAGGCTTCCAGTTCAAGATGGCACAGTAGAAGGATGTTAGCACATCTCCTCCTGTGAGAGCACCAAAATCGCAACTAGCTGTTGAACAACCATCGACAGGAAGATACTGGAACCCACCAAAAAAAGATATACCATGTCAGCAAGACAGTAGGAGGGGCGCAATCATCTTGCATTTCTGAGATAAATCCTACCTGGTTATGATTTACTTATTTGTTGCTAGATACCTTGTTTATATTTGGTTAAAGATTTTATATCTGATCATGAGATTAATTGGAGTATCATTCTATTTTGATATATTTGTCTGTTTTTGGTATCAGGTTAGTGTTGCCCTCATAAAATGAGTTGGACTGTATTGTTTCTTCTATTTTCTAAAAGTATTTGTGCAAATTATTATTTTTCTGGGCTTCCTAAAGTTTCATAGGATTTTCCTGGTGGTCCAGTGGCTTAGACTCTGTGCTAAGACTAACGCAGGGGGCCCAGGTTCCATTCCTGAGCAAGGAACTAGCTCTCATATGTGGCAACTAAAGATCCTGGGTGCTATAATTAAAACCTGGCACAGCCAAATAAATAAAAATAAATAAATAAAATAGATATAGGTTATTCAAATTATCGGTTTCTTGTTTGTCAGTTTTACTAAGACTTAACCCTCTCCCCAAGAATTTCCCCACTTGAACCATGTTGTCAGATTTATTAGCATAAAGTTCTTTATAAATTCCATGACTATCTTACTAATATCTATAGGATGTCTAACAATGTGAAGTTTTCAATTCTGATACTAATAACTTGCATTTTCTCTTTTTTGAGGTAAAATTTGTAACATTTTCTCTTTTTTACTTGATTAGACTTGCTAAAGATTTATCAGTTTCATTAAACTCTTAGGATGACCAAATTTTAGCTTTGTTAATCCAGGTATTTGTCTTTATTGGGACTTCTCCTCCTCTAGAAAAACAGAGACCAGCTTATAGTCATATAAATATGAACTGGTAAAACTGGGAGGTATAGAGATTTAAACACAATTTTTCTGACTCCTAAGTCTGATCTTTACCCACTTCTCTATTAGATCTTTTATTTCTCAATTAGACTTTAGCTGTAAAAACTGCAACTCTGTACCTTTTATATACAGCATATTGTTTGCTAGTCTTATTTTTGGGATAGATATAGCATAGCTTCATTTTAGCTTACAGAATTCATATCTTTAAAAATTATCATTGTAGTTCATCATTCATCGTGAATAAACAAAAGAATAACAAGAGAAAAATCACAATACTCCTTCCTAACACCATCTACCATTTATCTTCCTAGAGCCACTATCAACCTGTTTATGTAAAACAATTTATAGGATTTCTACTCTCACATGGAGATAGCCAGGGGGGAAAAATAATAGTTCTCAACCAGATAAGGGTATCAAGCTCAAATTAGGGAGTTTTAATCTCATGTCTGCTATTCAATTCCTATCTGCAAAATCAAAAAAAATAAGTGGTGAGCCCCTGGCATGTATGTTTTGGAAAATTTCCCTGGTGAGTATAATGTGCTCCTCTCATAGAAAATTTGCCTAATTAGTTAAAAAGTTACGCTATGCATGAGGTAAATTATGTTATATATGCCATAAGCTATTATAAGTTATTAATAGCATTTATTCCTTTTGCATTTTTGGTGATATGAACTGGGTAGGCGAGCTAATCTAGGTTATTTGTAGGCTTATTTGTAGGGCAATGAAGGACTGATTAGTTAAATTCTTTGGTTAAAACATGTATCTACTATTTTTCTACAAACCATGTTAAAATTGGTGATATTTTATGCTTTTTTAACTTGAATTTTGCTATGAAAACATACATATTTCTGTTGATGTAGAGAAGAAAATCCTTGGGAGCGAGGGGCCTGAGTGTGATGACATAAACAAGACTTGACACAACGTTTAGAAGAGGCACAAAACTGGCTAGGTTAGCACAGGGATTCTAATGCTGGGACTATGCTAGAATATTGATTAATATTTATTTTTACTCACCATGAGGTTACTAAACAAAATGGAAGATCCAAACCAATCTTAGGGTGGCCCAGATAGAACCGTAAAGTATATTTACGAAGGTCTCCAAATATAGGGCACCCTATATAGTAGTGTATATCTGAGCCCATGCTTGAGTTGATGTTACTACCAGATGGAGATTTTGAGACCAGTATTGTTAAATTTCCTATGGGCATCACTTTATCTGGCAAGCCTTTCAACATGTTATCCTCTAAAAGCTACCATTTTAGAGTTATTGCTTATAACTTAAAAAAGAAATAATGTCTTAATAAAGAGTATACAAGTTTGCATTAAAATGACTGATGCCTCTATTGACTTCATCATAGTTGTGAATGTGAGCAGCATACCCAGATTGAATTACCCATAGAATACATTAGACTATGTTGGAAGGGAATTTTTAAACATTTAGTTTCTTACTTTTCATAGTCATATAACTTTAAGTAAGTCTTGATAATACAGACAAATGAAATTGAGGTATAAAAATATAAATGAGGACAATGTATACAAGATCATAATATTTATAGTTTTAAGTACATATACAACCAAAATAAAAGGGGTTATGATTGTTTTTTTGCTCCCTAAAAATAGAGCTGTCAGTAAAATAAAGGACACCAGTTAAATTTTAATTTCAGATAAACAAGTAATATTTTAGTTAAGTATCTCCCAAATATTGCCCTGGACATACTTATGTTAAAAAATTATCCCTTGTTTATCTGATATTTAAGTCATATTCAGATTCTGTTTTTCACTTCTAAAGCTGGGAACCCAACTGACAAAAAGAAAAAAGGAAATATTCATATTCAAGTTGCTAAGGATATTTCATAAAGTTTGTTTTAAACTAAAGATTTTAGGTAACTTATTTGAATTATAGTCTTCTTTTCCTGACTAATTTGTTCCTCTTTAAATAGGTCACACTTGTGTTAATATGAAAATTGCTGTTTAAGTGGGAAAAAACTTCACAGACTTCTTACTTTCAAGATCTAATTCATCAAGGTCACTCTCACCTACAAAAACATTTTCAAGTAATTTAAACAGATGGGCAAAGGTGCCAAAATTCAAAGATTTATCTTGACACAATTTATGACTTCTGATGAGCTTTTTTCTGCGGTTCCTTTCTCCATGTGAGTTTAGTTAAGGCTTTGTCTTGAGGTTAAATGCCAGAGTTCTCTGACATTCTGATCCAGCCAAGGAAATTTTCTTCCTTTCTCCTATAAAAAGATTCTATTGGTGCAAATTGAAGCCCGATTGAGATGTCTGCAATTAACTGCAGAACACAGGCAAAAAAGCTGCAACCTAGAATAAAAATGCCTCCTTGTATTCCAATCATTAATTTTCCACAGTGAAATCATTCAACAATTAAATTATCCTCTACATGCTCCATCTCAGATCATATTTTAGATTCTAGATTTCTTATTCAATATATGGGTAGAAAGTTGAAAGTTAAACAAATTATTTACACAACAATATTTTCTATGCTAAACATGGGAGCTTTTCTCTGTAGTAGTGTCTTTGCGATTTGGCTGTTAAAAAAAGTGCAGTTGTTTTCTATTGATGCAGAGAATATAGCCTCCAGTTCTTTCTCATCCTTCTAATTAAATACTATCTGAATAAACTGGGATCTTAATTGAAATCAAATTATAGTATTAACATGCAAAGTAAAATTAAAGAGCATAATTTAATCACTGCTTGTTGCAAATTTGGTCATCATTCCAAAAACTAAGAATCTAAGACTGAATTATTTTAATGTTTTGATGTAACCAAAGTTGAAAACTCATAAAGTTCAAAAACTGATTTATTCATGGGCTTATTGGTCATAGCCAGCTAAAGCAAAGCACCTAGACTTTAATACCTTTGTTGACAGAAGTTAGAAGTGTAAGTCGTATTTCTCTCTCTCAATCTAAGATGGAATTTAAGAATCCTACAATATAGAACAGTACTGAAGTAATCTTTGTTATAAAGGATGCACATAAATTTTGCTAATGAAATTCTAAACATCACATCAGAGATCACTCTTTTTTTAACTGGAGGATTAATTACTTTACAATGTTGTGGTGTTCTCTGCCGTGTATCAATACAAATCACTCATAATTATAAATATATCCCCTCCCTGTTGAGCCTCCCTCCCCCATCCCACCCCTCTAGGTCATCACAGAGCACCAGGCTGGGCTCCCTGTGTTATATAGCAGCTTTCTGCTAGTTACCCAGTTTACACATGATAGTGTACATATGTCAATGCTGCTCTCTCAGTTTCCGCTAGCCTCTCCTTCCCCTGCTGTGTGCATAGGTCTGTCTTAACCATACCTCCTCTTCCTTCTAGATTCACGCTCCATCCAGTCCTAGCTAGAAGCATATACTAATACCTCTCCCTTGGAAGGAAAGCTATGACAAACCTAGACAGCATATTAAAAAGCAGAGACATCATTTTAATTATGGCAATTAAAGAAATAAAATCTGGGGATTAAATTTAGTTTTAAAAAGGGTTAGAAACTCAAGTTAGAGAATTTATTTCAACAATTGTAAACATGTTGAAAAATTGAGGGAAATATGTACTTGTAGATGTGTATTTACAGATATTAAATATGCATTTTATGAGAAAGTATTTTTCTTTGTATATATGTATACATGCATATGGGCTTCCCTGATGGCTCAGAGGGTAAAGAATCTGCCTTCAATGCAGGAGACCCATGTTGGATTCCTGGGTCAGGAAGACCCCCTAGAGAAGAGAATGGCAACCCACTCCAGTGTTCTTGCCTAGAGTATTCCATGTACAGAGGAGCCTGGTGGATTGCAGTCCACGGGTCACAAAGAGTTTGACAGGACTGAGTGATTATCACTCACTCACTCATACATGTATATATATACTGTATATGTACAGAGAATAGAGGAGACATACAGAATACATACAGATATACAGGAGAAACACAGCTTCTCATTAAACTTGTCTTTCTATATATATCTTTCTATTTCTATCTCTAAATCCGACGAATTCTTGGCATTTCCACAAATTTATCTAAAAAATTCTATATAATTCTTTTAAAAGATATATTTTAATGGTAATATTTGTCAGGGTAGAAAATTTGGAAAGTACAGAAAAACACACAGAATAAACATAGTTTTGACTGACAGAAGGTGATGCTGAAAGACACAGGTGGGCAGAAGGTGGGCAGAAAGACACTTATTCAAAGCTCAAAAATGTGTGATCTTTTTAAAGTATTTTGATCTTACTATATAGGATGAAAGACACATGTGCTAACCTGGACTAGGGAGTTAAGAGAAACGGTGATGAGGAACATTCATGACGGGCTCTACAGCCTTCTCTCAAGTTTCATCTGATGACTCTTGGCAAATCCTCTTGCAACACTAACGCAAGGAATTGTCAGTACATTACCTCCCCTTGATCGAAGATAAAAGAGAATTAGGTCAAGTTCTGTATGTTAGAACAAGCTTTTCGTTTTTACTTCTTCACTGAGATTAATGATCACTGGTACTGATGAGATAAGGGGCTTCCTAGCTGGCTCAGTGGTAAAGAATCTGCCCGCCAGTGCTGGAGATTCATGAGACTTGGTTCTGATCCCTGGGCCAGGAAGATCCCAGGGAGTAAGAAACAGCAGGCAGCTCCTGTATTCTCGCCTGGAGGATTCCAAGGGCAGAGGAGCCTGGCGGGCTACAGTCCATGGGGTGGCAGCATCAGACATGACTGAGCACTGATGAGATGAAGCTGTCCTGAGTACCGGGACTAGTGCAGTAGAGATGAGGAAGAATGCCTGGCTAACTGGAAGCTATGTCTGGGTGTCATGAGACTTCTGCTCTTTTCTTGCTGTGCATGCTTCACCATTTCCTGTCCTTTATCTTTCAAAGTCAAGTGAAGTTGGTGCTAGGTGAAGCTTATTATGCCTCATTAGTTTAATTATGGAAAAATGCAAAAGACTGGTATGTAGTAGTTATCTCAATGATTTTAGCAATGTCCTATAAGAAGTTGGATAAACTAAGAATACAGGTAGCCTGTCTAGCCTGTGGGAAAACTGAAAGGTCAGAAAATAAAGGCTTTTTTTTTGGTTAGTTTTTTGAGTATGTAACTTGAAACCTTAAATGTTGGCGTAAAACAATAATAACAACCAAATATTCTTCTAAAATTGATACTATCAGAGGGAACAAAGTCTCAGCCTTAGCAGGATATTAGATTGGGGTCCCAAGTAGCAAAAAACGAGATTAAAGTATTGCCTTCCTAGCAAGTACCGCATTTGTAAAATGTATCTAGTTAATGGCCATTAAGCAAATGAAGCAGATGATAGATATAATGGCCTGCCAATTAAAGATTAGATTCTTTGGGTTTATTGACTATGTTTAGGCCACATCCATGTTTGCAGGTACTTTAAAATGACAAGACACAACTCAAGTAAAAAGCTAATACTTTGTTGAAGAGACTGTATCACCCAAAGTCACCACGCCAGGCTATCAACTGTTGTGATTTTTTAAACTTCAGGCATTTCTTAAAGATGACTTGAGTTTTGGACAGGATAAGTTGAAGACTCGTGTACATCGTAAATGTACATGTCCCATAAGAGCTATGTTTGCTACTTTACACAAGTTCAAATTTGCTTAGAGATAGAACCTTTAATGTCAAATAGATGACTATTAAAGTATATATAATGTATATATTTCAGTAAAGAGTCTGCACTTTGGAAGGAGTGGTAATAGCAGAACAGAAAACTGTAAAACAAAAACTTAAGAGTCAAGTAGAAGAGGCTATGAAGCTAAAAAAGCATGGAAACGCTGAAGACATAAGAAGAACTGAGCATACTCCATCAAAAGACATACAAAGGCATGCCTTCATTTTGTGTAAAAAGTTATTAAATTTCTTGTTAGGGAAGGGACACCAAGGATATGGTATAAGAAAATTGTTTTATGTTGATATTATTTTCACAGTGTAGTTTTAGCATCTTATTTTAACATGTATGTTAAAATCTTTCCCTGATGCTGGGGAAGATTGAGGGCAGGAGGAGAAGAGGATGAGATGGTTGGATAGCATTATTGACACAATGGATGTTAGTTTAAGCAAACTCTGGGAGATGGTGAAGGACAGGGAAGCCTGGTGTGCTGCAGTTCATGAGGTCACAGAGTTGGACATGACTTAGTGACTGAACAACAAAGTATGTATTACTTTTCTCATGAGAAATAAATTATTTATAAAAATAAAACAACTGGAAGAATTGCTCTAGAATAGGAAGAATATTCACAGTCATACATAGGAAGGAAGAGAGGAGAACTGTAGGTGTGGACAATTTTCTGGAAGAAGAATGGCAGAAAATTGAGGATGTTTGTGCTGGAAATCTCACTTTTTATTTCAACTAATTACTAAGGAAGCTAAAGGATTATATGTTATATACATAGCTTTAGGGGAGTAGAGGTGATGTACACTACTAGAGAAAGAGTGCTAAAAATGGATAAATGGATAAAAATAGATAATATGGATAATGGCCATTGAGTGCTGTGGAGTGCTTAGCCAACAGGAACACAATGAGGTGAATTACCACCAATCTAAGTATGTGTCGTGCTAACTCACTTCAGTCATGTCCGACTCTTTGCAATCCTATGAATTGCAGCCTGCCAGCCTCCTCTGTCCATGGGATTCTCCAGACAAGAATACTGCATGGGTTGCCATGCCCCTCTCCAGGGGATCTTCCCGACCAAGGGGTTGAACCCGTGTCTCTTATGTCTCCTGAATTGGCGGGCAGGCTGTTTACCCCTAGTGCCACCTGGGAAGCCTAATCTAAGTATGACTGCTTTTAAAGAGACTTCTATTTCTTTACATTGCTACAAAAAGTTAAATAGAAATGTAGCTATTTTTTTCTGTCTCATTTTTCTCTCTCTTTATTTAACATGGAACATTAATGCAGGGTGACTTTACAACTGGAATATTATAAATATACATTATATTTCTGGTGAATTCATGCTTTTATTATACACAGAAAAACCCTCTTATCACAAATGGATGCGTGGTGATATATGCTTTTTCCTCTTCAATCAAAGTATTTCTGCTAGTGGGCATTGCTGTGAAAAGAATAGATTACTAAAAATAAATGAAATTCTCTTTCTCTCCACACACACATGTGCACACACACAATTTGCATATATCTTTGATGATTTTAGAACAGATAGACAGAAACCAAAGTCTGCTGGGAGCAAAATGTGCTATTACATTTTAAATAGGCTGCCATTATTTATACTACGGCCATTTTGTGCTGCAACTGAATTTGTCTACTGTACTTCATTAGTGGCTGAATAGTACTCAATGCTTTCCTGAACCTAAAGTGTTGTGATGATTCAAGGTTCTTGCAACATTACGACTCTTGCTATATTTAGTGATTATAAATTTAGTATATGAGGCTATTTATTTTTTCATAGCTCCTCTTCAATTAAAGTAATGTACACTAGGTGAGGAGTGCTTTGGGAGCAGGCAAATGATGTGTTTAGAGCTGTACTTTGGGAACATCAATCTGTCAGGATTATAGAGTACAGAATAGCATCTACATAACTTGGCAACCAATTGGTTGTCGAGCAGAGTAGGGTGGGAGGTGGTGAAGCAAGAAGTCTTCTAATGGGGCTCCAAGTTTTTTAGATTTTGACCCTTTTGGGTGTCTTCAAATGTGTCTCCAAGGCCATGAGTTCCTGCTTCTCAGCTGGATGAGACTGCACCACACCGGAGTGAGCTTCTGCCTCCTGCACCAGCAGAGGGAAAGACCTCCAAGGCAGAGAATTCGGCAAATGTGTAGCTCACCTCCTATTTTTTCTTTCTCTCATAGATTATGACCCTGCTTTGCTTTTTTCTAGTGCTCAAAAAGTGAGATGCTTTATATGTTTTGTCCAGTTTATAGCTGTATAGGGTGGGAAGGAAATTCCTTTAGTTTAGATAATGCCATTATCGCAGGACACAACACTCCCTAAGGCTACACAATTTCAACAAATAAACATTTCTTAAAATAACTCAATTCATTTGTGTGTGGTTGTCCTCCAGACCACCTGCAGATTCAGCGATTCACTCTGAGGCTCATGATCTAGCCATCTCATGGTTATGGTTTATTGACATCCCAGCAAGAGAATACAAAACGGAATCAGCACAGGGAAATGGCATGCAGGGCAAAGTTCGCGGGAAACGAGACACAAACATCTGAGAGTCCTCTCCCAGTGGTGTCACAAAGGATCATTTAGTTCCTTCAGCAATGAGCTGTAACAACAGGAGTGAAATACTGACTACCGAGGAGGCTCATTAGAAACTCAGTGCTTGGGTATTTTGGATTCAGTCCCCCATGCCTAACCTGTATCAAAGTTCCAGATTCCCGCAAAGAAAGCAGGTGTTCAGTATAAACCATATTGTTTGCACAAACACTTTGGGTTCAGTGAGCCACCATATCATTTAGGGAACTGTGGGAACCTTGCTAAATTAGTAGTTCCTAGATGTCAGCCAGGGGTAAACTTTGCAAGTTATCTAAGAATAGCAGTCTCAGACTTACTATGATAAATCTTTTCTGCACAATTTGATATCTCTTATTCACCAATGACATATAGAACTTAACATCATCTACTTATTTTATGAACAGTGTCTGTCCTTCTATCTTGTTTTTCTGCCTGCTATTTCTGCTTATGTTTTTTAAGAACAAACTAAACCACTTATTTGTTTTTTAAGTATTAGTAAACTGTACTGATGTAACTGACTATACATATAGATAGATATATAGTCCATCTTCACTGTTTCCAGATTTCATACTACTCACTAGTATGTGCGTAAGTAGTATGAAATCTACTCACTAAAGTTTATCTGTAACCCTAAATCCATACTGTTGGCTTTCATGATTATTTGTAGTTATGCACTTAGTGGTGAGACATTTGAATCCACAAGATAGATATTTGTAGCTGAGGTCACAAGGCGTTGCTTGCCTTCTTGCTTCAAGCTCCTCTGCAAGGATGACAGGAGGATTAAGCATTATAGGCAGTGCAGTGGAGGGCAGGAAGATCTGGCTCGGAGTCGGCTGGAAGTCCCCACTCTGGTACCTGTTGGTAGCAGTGGCCTCAGGCAAGTCACTTAAAGCTTTTGAACTTTGTTTTCTTTTTTGTAAAATAAAGAAAACAGAATCTACCAGAATGAGTGATTTAAGATTATAATCTCCGTGAGAGATATGTGTGTTTCCCTGAGGAGCACCGGTTCAGTATTCATGAATTGAGTGTTCCCAGTGACTTTCTAAAACACAACTTGTGAATGAGAGTCAACTATATATTTTTATCCCATTCTTTCATCCTGGGTTGGATTTTCTTCTTGTTGAAGCTGAGGCTTTACAGATTTTATTGTGTGTCTGATATTGGCAAGTTATCTTAACCTTTTTCAACATAAAGTCATTTAATTTTCTCTCCTTCTAGAAATATTAGGGTATTACATTTTAGGTTTAAGTTGACAATTTGCACACATTATTCCATTTTCTCCTGGCATGACTGAGCTGATAAGGAAACTGCTGTAGGTATAATTATTATTCCTTTGTAAGTCATCAGCTCTTTACCTCAGGTGGCTTTTAAGATCCTTCTCTTTATCTTTGAGATTTTGCAATCATGCTATAATGTTTCTATGCACTGATTTATTTTTTTATTACTTCTGCTTAGCTCTCAGAGAGTCCTTCTGAATAGAATACTAATGAATTTTTATTCCTGCAAATTATTTATCTTTACCTCTCAAAATATCGATTCCTCACTAATTCCTCTTTTTTCTTCTAAATCTCTCTTTACGCTAAATCTCTTAAGTGATTCTTCATATTTTAAATGATGGTTGCATGTCTGCATGTGTTCCTGGTTTTCTAATATATTGATTCTTTTAAAGTTTCCAATCTAGAGTTTATTCATTTTTTGCATTACAATGTTAGTAACTATCTTTTTATTTCCAGTACTTTAATGAATCTCATACAGACTCATTTCTTTTTGTTCTATTTCAGAATTTCTTGCCTACTTTCATGGGCATTATTTATTCAATTATTCTTACTTACACGAAATGTAAGCTCCATGAAGGTAACAATTTTGGGTGTCTTGTTTTATCTGCTCTATTCCCAGCACCTAGAACAGTGTATGCCTCTGAATAGAATTTCAGATATTGGTTTATATTATTTAGAATTCTAAAATATTTGAAGTACTTTCCCCAAACCATTCTGATTTTTTAATGTCACCTGAAACAAATTCACTTCCAAATTGTTGACTTTTTTTCTTCTTGTTATTTTTCTTATGTGTTTTGTAGTTTTGATTTGCAGATTTTTCTTAAACAAAATGTTCACATATCCTCTGTCTCTCTTGGCAGTTGATTGAACTGTCTAACTTCTATTGCCACTTTGGCTGTATGCTATCTAATGATACTGGAGATATCTATCAAAAGGTGTCTCGGTTCAATTTCTGGGCAAGTGGTCACAATTAAGTCCTCTCACCCTAAGAATAGTTTCATATAAGCCAAACTAGTGGTCAACAGGTTGTTTTTTTTTTTTTTTTTTTTCCCCCAGCACCTCCTCAAAAGTTGGACAGGTGATAGGCAAAGTTTGAGTAGTAAGTTGGCTCAGACATGGTTTTTTAAGTATAGGTGATTTACAATGTTGTATTAATTTCTGCTGTGAAACAGAATGACTTAGTTATACATGTAGATATACATCCTTCTTCATATTCTTTTCCATATGGTTTATTCCAGGATATTGAATACAGTTCCTTGTGCTATACATAGGAGCTTGTTGTCCATCCATTCTGAATGGAATAATTTTCATCTACTAGTCCCAAACTCCCAGTCCACCCCTCCTCCATCTTTCCTCCCCCTTACCAACCACAGATCTGTTCTCTATGTCTGAGTCTGTTTCTGCTTCATAGATAGGTTCATTTGTGACGTATTTTAGTTTCCACATATAAATGATATCATATGATATTTGTCTTTTTCTGGCTTACTTCACTTAGGATGACAATTGCTAGTTGCATGGTCCCTGACTCCTATGCAATTGCATCCCTTGGCATGAGGGGTCTTAGCTCCCTGACCAGGGATTGAACCTGGACTCCCTGCAGTGTAACTGTGGAGTCCTAATCACTGGACTGCCAGAGAAGTCCTGGTCCCTGACTCTTAAAGAGCACTTTTAATTCCAATTGTTAATATAATTTAATTTCCATGTGCTTCTGTTGGTTTCTGGAGCCCAAGAACTTTCCCACTTCTGCTCCTAGAACTATTATGTATTTCTGCCTTGTTCTATTTCCTAAGGAATATCTCGTGTTGTTTGTGAGACCAGAAATATTAAAATAAAATTTTTTCTCTTCTTATAGTCTGTTGATTTTAACCTAGAAGTTTTACCTAGAAGGTAAATAAATCATGAATTTTACCCTTGTCCTATACTTTTCATTTGCTTTTTCTCTAGCCAAATTTATGTCCTTCCTCTCTTGAATATCAAGTACTCTATGCTGGACTACCTCCATTTCCAGATATACATGCTATAAAATTTTTCTTCTTACCAAAAACCCTCCTTTATCTCACATCTCCCTCCAGCTATAGCTCACACTTTAATTCGGCTTTACGCCACGCCCCTCACCATGGTCGTCTGTACTGGCCACCTCCACTGCCTTTTCTCCTGTTCTGTCCTCAGTGCACTCTGCCTCCTCACTGAAACCACACAGCCCAAGGACCGGTGCAGCCCCGGGCCCCTGGCTCCCAGTGCTCACCTCACCTTGATTTATTTTCTAGTTAATATCTGTTTGGCTCAGGAATCACACTCAGACTTCTTCTGTATTTATACGTACTCCCTAGGTGACCTCCTGCAGTTCCATGTCTTCAAACGCTATCCATATAATCATAATGCAATTATATATAGTTTGTGGCCAAACTTTCTTCTTCATTTGGAACTTTGCATCCCTTATTTGATTTCTATTAGGTATTTTAACCTTAATATACCTAAATGAGGCTAGTGATTCCTTTCTGAGCTGCTGTTAAGTTTACTCCTTTCCCTGTGTCTATCATCCCAGTAAATAGGACATATATTCAGTTGGATTAAGCCAAAAATACCTTGTAATCTATCGACTTCTCTCTTTTTCTCAGAAACCATATCTAGTCCATCAGAAAATTCTGTTGGCTTTATCTTTAAAAACATATTCACAATCTGACCATTTATTATAATCACCATGGCTCAGTGATGTTTAATCCTCCATAATCTCCTATCTGGATAGCTACTTAACTCATTTTCAGTTTTTCCTTTTTGATCCCTAGATCTTATTCTCCACACAGCTGCCAGAATGTTCCTTCTAAAATGGAAGACAGATTACTTTATTCCCTTGCTCATAACCTTCCAATTGCTTCTTATCACACTTACACAAAAACCCGAAGTCCTAAAGTCTGTATGATTAGGACCTGTCTGCCCTTCTAAGCTCTATAGGATTTGGTCTTGGCAACTTAACTACTTATTTGCTGTTATTTCCTAGAATTCCTGCTCACTCACCGACTTCTGGACACACTGATCTAATTTTTCCTCCAATAATACACCAAGTTTTGTCTTTTCTCTCCATGCATTAGTAATGCACGTTAGCTTCTATTTGGTGAACAGGGTAACAAGCCACCACATTGCACTGGATCTATATATGATTTTTTCCAGCCGAAGGGAGTCAAAATATTACTTCAGCAGGAGAGAAAGCTTTGCTTTGCTCAGTTGCTGCACTGGGGGTAAGAACCTACTCTAAGAAAGAACAAGGCTCCTTTCCCAGCATTCTCCAACCAACTACCAGCCTTATGTGGCTCTCAGCTCTGTGGGCTGGACTGGCTCTCAAGCCCGTTGAATGGCTGGCTCCTGCTCCTAGAACCTTATTGTCTTCTGCAGTCTCTCAACTCTTGACAGTCATGTTATGATAGTAAGCATTGCCAACTGATTTCTAACCTGTAGCTTTTGTGCACTTTAAATATTCACTATGGTTGTCTCCGTTCAAACTTAGCTACCTGTGTGGGTAACCCAGTTTGTGGTACCAATGACTTACGTATTCTCTGGTTTCACAGCTGTAAAGATATTGCAGGATCTGCTCTTAATCTTAATCCCCCTTTGAAAGTGAAAGTCGCTCAGTTGTGTCCAACTCTGTGACCCTGTGGACTGTAGCCTGCCAGGCTCCTCTGTTCATGGAATTCTCCAGGCAAGAATACTGGAGTGGGCAGCCATTCCCTTCTCCAGGGGATCTTCCCAACCTAGGGATCAAATCCAGGTCTCCCACACTGCAGGTGATTCTTTACCATCTGAACCACCAGGGAAGCCCAAGATGTGCTGTGATTAGTCATGTCCGACTCTTTGTGACCCCAGGGACTGTAGGCTGCCAGGCTCCTCTGTCCATGGGGATTCTCCAGGCAAGAATACTGGAGTGGGTTGCCATGCCCCCCTCCAGGGGATCTTCTCAACCTAGGGATCGAACCCAGGTCTTCCACATTAAAGGTAGATTCTTTACTATCTGAGCCACCAGGGAAGACCAAGAATACTGGAGTGGGTTGCCATGCCCTCTTCCAGGGGATCTTCCCAACCAGGGATCGAACCCATGTCTCCCACATTGCTGGTGGATTCTTTACCATCTGAGCCACCAGGGAAGCCCAAAATTATTATTTTTCTAGAGTTTCCATGAAGTGAAGTGTTAGTCACTCAGTCATGTCCAACTCTTAGCAACCCCATGGACTGCAGCCCACCAGGCTCCTCTGTCCATGGAATTTTCCAAGCAAGAATACTGGAGTGGATTGCATTCCCTTCTCTAGGGGATATTCCTGGACCCAGGGATCGAACTCAGGTTTCTGGCACTGCAGATTCTTTACATTTGAGCCACAAAGGCTCCAATTTCCCTTTAAGCCCATATTTCTTGCAGAAAGCAGTTCTGCCCTCTACCATTAGTATAAATACAGTAAATATATAGCAGAAACTCCTCATTCTCCTGTCTCTGAGACTTGGCATATGTGGTTCCCTGAGTCAGTGACACTCTTCCAGCTATTACTCATGGTTTATTTCCATAATTCATTCAGCCTCTCTTCAAATGACATCTTCCCCAAGAGGCCTTTTCATATAAAATGCCTCAGTAACACCCACCCTTATTACTCTAGTGCCTTAACTTTTCTTAACTGTCTTTTGGCTCCTGACATTATATGTATTCACTAGTGTATAGAGTAACTGAATGTCTCTTGCAATAAGAATGTAAGTTCCATCAAGGCAGGCCCTTTGTGTGTTTTGTTCACTGCAATAAAAATATTTGGCAAATAGCTAAGTGCTCAGTAAGCATTTGTTGCATTAATAAATAAGTGACTGAATGTGTGGACAGTTTCCTCCTATAATAAACAGTTTTTTCTATAAGTATTTTTTGATACAGACTACCTTGGGAAAATAATTTCTCATTTTCAACTGCATATTAAATAAAATAAATTATTTTAAACCTTAGAGTTAAAGTAATTTCATGAGCTAATACATTTAGCCATAAACCAATGCTAATAACTTAAATGTAATTGCTAAAATTCTTTTAACTAAAAAGAATTGCCTGAGGATGCTTAATGTTGTCATTAATAATTTCAAGAGAGTAAGTTAAAGCTCTGTGGCATGGTAGGAATGCCAGACCTTTAAATCAGAAAAATTAAGTCTAACTGACTTTAGTAATACCCATGCATTTGTTTAGTTACATTTTTTATTTTCCAATGAGATATCTGAAGGATCAATACTAGGCAATACAAACATTTAACCTCTTAAGCTATTTGTTCCCTTTAAGTCTGGATTTTACAACCTATTTTTGATAATCCTCTATTAACCTTCCCTATTTCTAATGTGTCAAGTGGAATAGTGAGGTCTCACTTCCCATTGTTAAAAATTCTGGGCAATAACAGCTTTGACCCTTACCAAGCAGAACTGTGTTAATCACAGTTCTGACTGTGCATCAGTCAGGCACAGCCCACTCCAGTTGTGCCTGACTCTTTGCAACCCCATGGATTGTAAGCTCTGTCCATGGGATTCTCCAGGCAAGAATACAGGAGTGGGTAGCCACTCCCTTCTCCAAGAGATCGTCCCAACCAACTGAGTCTCACATGTGAGGTGGTGCAACAAAGTTGTCAAGAGTGTATCTGTCACTTAGCTAGAATTTACTGCTTTCTCTGTCACCTACTTGCTTGTGATATCTTGGGGAAGTCTACCTTTGTTTATTCACCTATAAGTACCCAAGAGTTTCACTGTGATGGTTAAATAAATTAATGAATGTAAAGCATTATAACAGTATCTGGTATGTAATAAACATTCAGTAAGTGTAATAAGTATTTGCCATATTTCATTCTTCTTCCTAAATGAGGATGGAAATCAATGGGATGAGGAGCAAAGCATTTAAGTATGCCAAAAAGAGCTACAGCCAAATACAGGCTCCTTACTAAATAAGTAAGTGGAGATACCCTTTATTTTTAACAATAAATTAAGGAGAATTTTAATCTTTTTGATATAACTGTTTCTTAAATGAAGCCAGTAGTCCATGCAGCCTTAGAAGCACTACTTTCATTACTGTGTATTTCTAGCTAGGTGCAGAAATCTCTCAATGAAAAATAGATCTTGAAGCAGATAAATTTGATAAGATAGAAGATATAAAAGAATATTTTAGCAGATATCATGACATTAAAATCAAGAAACCTTTTTGAGCCTCTAGATTATTAACAAAAATAATTAAAGTGATAAAAGCCTTGAAATTACTGTCTGTATATTAAAGAAGTGACATTTCTACCATAAAAATTTCTTTTTCAGGATCTGGTGACTTGGTCATAAAAACTGGCTTGGGGCTAAAACTTGGTATATGTTGTGTTCATTTCAAGCACAAATGTCTTTCCATTAGTTAGAAATTTTCACTCTCATATTTTGAAAAGCAGGAAAAAACATTCATTTTATATTGCTAATTTATTAAACTCTAATGGAAAGCATAGTTTTCTTAAAATGGAAATTTTTGTTTCAGAAGTCATGATTAAATTTTGAAGACTGCAAGGCAACACATGCACATAAACTTAATGGGAGTTCTAGATTATAATTAACTTAGCAATAGCATGTTGTGGCAGAGGAAGAATTTGAAGGCCAAATAAGACATGTGGTAAATAGTCACTGGTTGGGCTGACACACCACAGGGGCTTCATTAGGGCTAATAACTGTGCTATTCCTTCTGTAAAATTTATAAATTCTAAGTACACTCAATTAGAATTAATCTCACATTCAAGTAAAAGAAAATAACTGCAAATGTATTGCTACTTTAAAAACATAACGTCCTGATGATGCTGAGTTATAGAAATATGTGTTAAAGAGAAAACTTGCATAGTTTAAGCTTAATGGTGTTGATTAACCCAATGTGCCATCTGGGTAAAATATTTTGTTGAAATTATATATTGAAAAGCCTGAGGGTAAGCAGAACAGAATTATGGATATTGGAAATTTTATTTCTGTTCCCCCTAATCTAAACCTTTGTTCAAATTGCCCTTAGTGAAGCACATTATGTGGTTATACAATATGTGTGTGTTACAGGTTTGGGGGCAAGATTTCTTAAGTCAGATATTCAAGTGGCAAATGTAACCTTTTGCTTGTTCATTGAACAACCTCTATTTTGAACGCCTATTCTGATGGATGGCTGATAATTTATTCCAATCAATTTCAGGTACATGCTGACATTTCATTATTTTTCATTTAAATTGTAATCAGTCAAATCAGAGATATCCAAAACTTCCTCCCATGATGGTTCTCCCAACTGTTGATGATGAGTGTGGCATATTTTCTGTTCGATGTAGCCAAACTGAGACAGAGCTCATCCTATGGTCTCTGCCTGTGAGCATTTTGTCCCACAGCATCGTGGGCCATCTTTAAGGGCCCACCGTGCCTTTTATTGGTTGGCTTGTGGACTTTCATGACTATTTGGAGGGCTTTTTAAATCCCTCCAGGTATCTGAGACCTTACACAACCCTCTCAAAGAATGTGGTAAGTGTAGGAAAATTCATTTGCATTTTCTCCCTTTTTTTATGGTTGTAAGAGACCTGAACACGTTGGAGTTAAGTCCTGTCCAAGCTTTGTGACCTCATGGACTGCAGCACTCCAGGCTCCTCTATCCTCTGTTATCTCCCAGAGTTTGCTCAGATTCATGTCTATTGAGTCAGTGATACCATATAAGCATATCATACTTTGTTGCTCCCTTCTCCAAAAGGGAATAAATCTTTTCAATCTTTTCACAGCATCAGGGTCTTCTCCAATGAGTCAGCTCTTCACATTAGGTGGCCAAAGTATTGGAGCTTCAGCTTCAGTAACAATGAATATTCCTTCCGATGAATATTGAGGACTGGTTTCCTTTAGGATTGATTGGTTTGATCTCCTTGCAGTCCAAGGAACTCTCAAGAGTCTTCTTCAGCACCACAATTTGAAAGTATCCTAGTTCTTAGGTGCTCAGCCTTCTTTATATTCCAAATCTCATATCCATATGTGACTACCAGAAAAACCATAGCTGTGACTACGTGGATGTTTGTGGGCAAAATGATGTCTCTGCTTTTTAACACACTGTCTAGTTTTGTCATAGCTTTCCTTCCAAGGAGGAAGCGCCTTTTAATTTCATGGCTGCAGTCACCATCTGCAGTAATTTTGGAGCCCAAGAAAATAAAATTTGTCACTGCTTCCACTTTTTCCCATTCTATTTGCCATGAAGTGATGGGACCAGATGCCATAATCTTAATTTTTTTTTAGATGTTGAATTTCAAGCCAGCTTGAATTCCATGTGGTCACAATTTCAAATTTACTTTCAGCAACCCATGCTGGTTTGAGAGACTTCTTTCTGATGTTTGGCATCTTTAATCAGAAAGTGAGGCTCATGGATCCTTTCGCTTTTTTAGATCCTTACACCAAATATCTAGAGTTTCTGCTATTTCCTATTCTCTATCATCCCTTACCACGAGGTTAGGTCCACACTGAGTCAGGTGGGTTCAGTGTGCCTTCTTAGGTATCATGAGAGCATTTACAACTCTGCTGAATACATTTTATTTGCTCCTTTGCATTCATTTCTGCACCATTCACCACTCTGCTCTGTGCATTAGAAGGCTGAATTATTTGGATTAAGTCCAAAGGAACCCTTGCTCTCTTAGTTCAATCTCTTAACGGGGACATCATCAAGAAACTAGAGGGGAAGAAAAGAGTGCTGTTAGGGTATATGTTCTCCCATTTCAGTCCTACCAGGTTGTTGAGGGTCAGAACTCTTGTCAAACATCCTCTTCTAGGATTATATTTCATTTTTCTTTGTTCTGCTAACTTCTGTTTCCTGTTACATCCTCAGGTGGTTACAGCTCCCCTTTTTGTTATTCCCAGGAATTTTCACTAATAATTTATTTTTCTTCCAACCTACTTGCATTGTTGAGTCCGACTCTCTGTGACCACATGGACTATGGCCCACCAGGCTCCCCTATCCATTGAATTCTCCAGGCAAGAATACTGGAGTGGGTAGCCATTCCCTTCTCCAGGGATCTTCCTGACCCAAGGACTGAACTCAGGTTTCCTGCAATGCAGGCAGATTCTTTACTATCTGAGCACCAAGGAAGCCTCCAAACCTACTTACATGTTGTGAATTATCTCTTGATTGTTCTCTGTGTTACTATTTTAGAATGCCTTTTTTTAGCTGGTTCTACTTTGACTGTTAGAGTTGACCCTTGAACATCACAGGTTTGAACTTCCTTGGTCCACTTTTACATAGCTGTTTTAAAATTCAGTAAATAGTGCAGTACAATACCATACAATTTGATTCAATGCTGGTTCAATCTGCACATGAGGAACCAAGGATAAGGGGGACCTAATGCGAAGTTAGAGTGGATTTTTTTACTTCGCCGAGGTCAACACCCCTAACTTCCATGTTTTCAAGGATTAACTGGATTTGACAGTGTAAGTGATTGTGGTCCCTGAAAACAGAACTTCAAGTTGAGCTTATGAAACCGGTTTTCTTAAATACCTAAGGAGCACTAGTGAACACTGCTCACTAGAGAGAAACGTTAACAGTAATACGACTCATGTGATGGCATTGTTACTGTCCAAATTGTTACCAAATAAGAAGTCTATGTGGTAGGGTTACATTTAACATGAACACCAGCCTTACGGAGATAACAAAGGCTTATACCTCATATATGAGAATTAAAGAGGAAAAGGGCTCCCTTACAAAAAGGGGACAGGCCTCCCGGTACCTTGAGCAATACTACCAGGTCTGGGATGAATATTTCTGGATGACTCCTGAGAAAGGACAGTTGATTGCCCCTGCTACTATTTGCTGGGAACAAAAAGAACAGAAAGTTGGATTTGGAGACCATCCCCTAGACCCAAAAGAATTGTTATTTGTCCCCTGAACAAAGTAAACAATTCTTGGAAGTTACCTATCACCCCAATCAGTCTGCTCAGTGGCCCGGTTAAGACTGGAAATATAATCCTGGAATCCGCTGGGTAGCCCCCAATGGGAACCAGTGGCTCTGTGGGCTTAATTTATGGCCATGGTTACCAGTCGGCTGGGTGGGGCGTTGCACATTAGGATTTGCTTTCGCCCATGGCAGAATTAAGCGTAGCCTACACCAGCCTCCAGTAAACCTGCCTTATCTGCATGCAAGATGGACACGATCTGTGTTCCAATGGTATGACTATCTTGCTGCCTTGTTTATACCCTCTGTAGGGACAACGGATATCATGGTTAAGGTAGAGGCCTTAACTAATTTCATTAAACAGGCCCTCTTAGACAGTACTAAAGCCATTCAAGCTTTGAACGAAGAACAGATTCAGATGAGGAAGGCAGTAATTCAAAATAGGATGGCATTAGACATACTCACAGCAGCCCAAGGAGGGACTTTGGCGAATGGTGTGTACATCCCTGACCTGTCTGAAGATGTATCTACTGCCTTGGAGGATATGCAAAATCAAGTGAAAGCCATGTCTAATGAACTGTTGTTATAGTAATCTTGATCATACTGCTTTGTGGGCCCTGCTTCCTACAATGCCTTGTGAATTTTGTAACCCAGAGGTTGATAGCATTCTCTCATGTGGGTGGCAGGAGGGCTAAGGTACAATATATCTCAATAAATGATGCTCGTTATGGAAACTAAGAGCATCAAGAGGGGGGAATGAAGAAGGAATTCATAGGGCCTGGACTCCATCTCAGGCCTGTCCGTGCTGATCGTGCGCGGCCACCTCTCCAGTGGACTCTGAACTCTGTGCTTAGCGCCTGTGGGAATGACAATGGAAGGATAAGACCCCGCTCTGGGCAGGGGAATCTTGAAGAAGAGAAAACAGACACTAATCACCCCTGCCTCCGGACAGTATCTATCGAAATGTAATCACAGGCTTATTGGTTGTTAACTGGTTGGAATGTAACCACAGGCTTATTATTAACTGTTTGAACACATAACACGTGAATGATGGGGTTATTGTGATTGTATTTACCCTTCCTTTGTAAGTCTCAAGGGATTTGGGGTGGTGGGTTTGGACACGTACACATGGGGTATAAAAGATTGTCACAAATGCTGGTCGGGGCCCTTGGCTAAGAGGAGACTCTGCCTTGGGCCCGCCAGTGTAATAAACTGCACTCCACTAAAAAAAAAAAAAAAAAAAAAGTCTATGTGGAAAGTAAGGTGCTGGGAGATAAACTAAATTTGTTAACTAGTCACTGTGGCGACAATCATGATTATAAAGCTACGTGATTACTTGACTTTTCAGATGAACTTGTATAGTATATACAGAGAAAATGACAAACTGAGGGCCTTGAATGCTAGTACAGAATGTGAGTGGAAAATCAGAAAGCTTCTATGTTAGCTTTCAACAAACTCCTTATCTCCTGAAGTCTCAGAGAAAATATGGCTAAGATAAGGTCCATGGCTTGCCTCTAATGAAGGCAGGGATCCTGCCTCAATTAAAAACTCAACATTTCTAGGTCTCTTATGCTAAGCCAAGGGCATTGATGAGGAAGAGATTAATTCAGAAGTAAAAAGGAAAACATTGGACAGACACAGTCAAGGCTATGGAAACTGAATCCTCAATTCCCATGAACCTCCCTTCAAGTCAGTCATTCTTTCACTTATAGAAGCCAAGTGAATCTGTATTACTGTCAGATACAAAGTGAGAACAATAACCATAATAAATAGCACAGGTAGAATGACAATCAGATGAAGTGTCCCATAGGAAATTGTGTTATAGTCCAATTATTTTGGGAGTCATAGGAATAAAATAGTTGGGCAGCCTATAAAGTGCATTTAGATACATATAGGCAGAAAGTATCTGGATCTATTGCGCAAAAAGCAAAATTACACATTCTTAAAAGTGAAGAAGTGAAAGCGTTAATCGCTCACTCAACTCTTAGCAACCCAATGGACTGTTGTCTGCAAAGTTCCTCTGTCCATGGAATTCTCCAGGCAAGAATACTGCAGTGGGTAGCCATTCCCTTCTTCAAGGGATCTTCCCAACCCAGGGATTGAACCTAGGTCTCCTGCACTGCAGGCAGATTCTTTACCCTCTGAGCCACTAGGGAAGCATATCTTCTTAAGGGATTCATAATCTCTTACCTACTTTCAGACCTCAGCCAGTTCCCAGAAATAAAATACCTTAACTGAGCAATTGCTCATATAGACTGTGACTCTCTCTAAACCCTGCCCACAAGGATCAATGGTCATTATGATATGCACTGGGTTAAGGAATTTTCCCAGAACTTTTGTACATTATTAGATCCTGCCTCTGAAATGATGCTTATCTCTGGAGACCCAAAATGCCTAAAGTACAGCAGAGTGAAGACTACAGAAATCCCAGGTTATATATGGAACTTGGCCTCCTTTTTCCTTCTGCTGGTTTCACTGTGACTGTACACCAATCATGTGGTTATTACCCTAATCCAAAAAACATATAGTGGAAATGGATATATTTTGCATCTAGTAGTATATCCACAGTGATACTGTGGCCCAGGGAGTGGGAGTTATTATGGTATAAAAGCCAAGTGGAAGCCCCTCTAGTTAATCCCACCTCTGACCAAGAAAATAAACCAAAGGTAATGATGCCAAATCTCCAGAGGACTTTTACAAATTAGTGCTATGATTGAAGACGAAGAAACCAAGGTACTTATTCCTACCGTGTTCTCTCTTTACCTCCGTGTTTGGTGCAAAAGTCACTTGGGTCTTTAAAGAATGACTGCAGAATTGCTGAAAAGTCAGCTGCCGATTTGTAGCTGTGGTTCCAGATGTGTTATTTTTATGGTGGCAGATCAACAGATCCCCTAGTCCAGGCTATTCATGCACAGATTTAACAAATGCTCCCTATTTCCACTCCTATCAGCAAAGATAATCAGAAACAAGTTGAAATTAACTTGGAAGACAGCAACATGCCTTCACTTCCTGCCATAACAATATGCCAAATCTTCACTTCTCTTTTCTTAGTCTGAAGGACCCTTTATCATTTGACAAGTTCCAGAGCATACAATACAACTTCCTTGTGTTAATGAAATAAGGCTACTTTTACGGATGATTAAGAAAATGAAATTTCCCTAGGTGCCTTAGTAAACCACACTGATTCCAGAGAATTGGAATCCTATAGTATGATGCAAATACTATACATATGAAGCTGCTAAGGGTCTGGTGGTCTTGAGCACGTGAAGTTACTTTCTATGTGCTAAGTCACTTCAGTTGTGTTGACCTCTGTGTGACCCTATGGACTGTAGCTTGCCAGGCTCCTCTGTCCCTGGGATTCTCCAGACGAGAATACTGGAGTGGGTTGCCATGCCCTCCTTCAGGGAATCTTCCCAACCCAGGTATTGAACCCGGGTCTCCTGTCTCTCCTGCATTGGCAAGTGGGTTCTTTACCACTAGACCACCTAGGAAGTGAAATACAAATGGTGGCACCTCATCACTAATCAAAGAAGCAAGTCACTTGGTGGACCTCTTTGGATATTGAAGGCAACATATACTAACTCTGTGTGTGCTGCCTTGATCTGTTTATCAGGTAACCCTAATGCTGCCAGTTTCCAACTGTACCTGGAGCGGTAAAGTGCTGTGCAGTGTCTTGAGGGCGTCAACTATCCTGCTCCTTGCCTTTTGTCATGGCAAATGTGACAGTATTAAGGCAGTCTGTCACAAACTGAGGTGTTGTACAGAGCCACTATGAGCCAATATGAGCTGCCCTAGAGCTCATATTGCATTTTGTCAAAATTCATGATCTATTCTGCTGAAAATTATTATCTATTTGAATAGCTGCTCCTGGATTGTTAAATGGATTTCTCTGGGAATGTACATCTGGACTAGAACACCAAATAATTACTCAGAACTACTTTGAAAGCCATGGAAATGCCCAGCTTAGATGACCCTGGGAGAAAGGATACAATATAGTTAGTGTAATTAGCTGTCAGCCTGTGATGCAACTTTGGGATGCCTCATAGCTTTCACACTGAGTATGACAGAGATACCAAGGCAGTAGTACTACTAGAACCAAGCCACTGCTGCTCCAAGTGGGACTCCTATCAGGGACAGCTGTTGCCCTGGATTCCGCCCCTGGTTTGGCTGAGACACTCTCAGGGCTGCACTATAGCCTCATCTTACCACTCTCCTTTCACGGATATCAGAACTGAATTATAGTGTCTGTTCAGACCTTTGGGCCATTAATAATAATAAAAAGAGTTGCTTGCTTTCTTATTGTTGAGGTTTGAGAGTTTTACAATATATTTTAGATGCCAGTCCTATATAAGATATATGTTTTGAAAATATTTTCTCCCAGTCTATGGCTTGACTTTTCATTCTCTTAATAGCATCTTTCAAAGAGCAGATAGTTTTCATTTTAATGAAGTCCAACTTATCAATTTTTTTTCTCATGGATTGTCCTTTTGTGGTGTTGTATCTAAAAAGTCACCACCAAACTTAAGGTCACCTAGATTTTCTCCTTTGTTATTTTCTAGAAGTTTTAAAGGTTTTCATTCTACACTGAGGCTTATGATCAATTTTAAGCTAATATTTTGGGGAAGGGTCTAATTTTTTTTTTTTTTTTACCTTGTGGATATCTAGTAGTTTGGAGAAGGAAACAACAACCCATTCCAATATTCTTGCCCAGAAGATCCCATTGACAGAGGGGCCTGGTGGGCTACAGTCCATGGGGTCACAAAGAGTCAGACACAACTGAGTGACTGAGCACATTTAGTAGTTCCAGAATCATCTGTTGAAAAGACTATATTTTCCACTGAAATTGCCTTTGCTCTTTTGTCACAGATTAATTGACTGTATTTGTTTGGGTCTACGTCTGGGCTTTCAGTTTTGTTCCATTGATCTGTTTGTGTGTTCTCCTACTAAAATCACACTGCTTGATTAGTAAAGGTTTATAGAAGTTTTGAAGTTAGATAATATCAGTTTTCAGTTTGTTGGATTTGTTTCTTTTTAAAAAGTCTTCCCCTTTGTTTCCGCCTTTTGGGAGGTTTCACTGGGCGTTTTGTATGATTCCACTTTCTCTTCTCTTTAATGATATCAAATACACTTAGAGACATTTTTAGGAATTCCCATAGATTTTTCAGAGTACATTTACAACTAATCTAAGTCTGCTTTCAACTAATTCTATACTGCTTCTATAATTCTATACTGTCTGGTGCTCTGTGTCAATAAGTTTAATAAAGCAAAACTTTATTAAGTTTTGCTCTAAAACACTCATTTCTTGAGTGTTTCATCTACTTCCTGACAGAATCCCAACTAAAGAAAACAGGTTTTTTCCCTTCTGACTCTAATCCTCATGTCCTTCTTGATTATTATGACAATCTTGTCTGGTTCATGTTTCACAGGACATAAGTGGAGTAAACAATAATTAAACACCTATTTGGGGATGAGCTTTTATATTTTCCTATAAAACAGGCTCTGTGAGTGGTGTGTTGTGAAGAGCACTGATTTTAGTCACAATTTTGTGTGACTATTACTTCATTAATTACTAATTGTGCCTCTGGGCCAGTCATTGAACTTATTCTAAATGACAATCTCACTTAAAAAGGGGGGGATAATATCTGCCCAAGAGGTAGATCTGAGTAGAGAAATGTACAGAGGCTGGCATGTGGCAGTATTCAACATTCTTTACCAGTTGAGCCACCAGGAAAGCCCAAGGTTGGCCCGCTGCATTGGCCAGGAATCGACCCTGGATCAATTGCTTGGAAGGCAGCTATACTCACCACTACACCACCAACGGTGCACAAATAGATAATAGCATAAATAATACAATTTGTTATCCAAAACTTCTCAGGAAAAGCAAAATATCAATGAGTAAACTTAGAAATTACAAATGATCCTTCTCATTGATCACAGATACACAGCTTTGAGCAAAGATAGGAGATTCTTTTATTCCCCTTTCATTAATGTTTTTAATGAAAGGTACTTCCTGAGACTTGCTCATGATATACGTATGGATGTACTTATATATCTATTCATCTCTCTTACGTGACTTGTTTGACAATGAGACAGTTTCCCACAAGAATATTAGGACTCTACCCCTTGAAAGGGGGATGGAAAAATCAAGAGGTAAAGACATTCAAATCTAATATGGTGCCTGCTACCAAAAGTTCTGCTTTGCACACATAGATAGGGATTCTGAGATAGGGATTCTGGCATAGCTTACATACCAAAACCACCAGAATAATTCTTCACTATGCTGCTTAGGTTGGAAATGTGAGTACTGTGCCTTTAGCAGAATGCAAGTCTGCTACTTTTCACTACTGAGATTAATTCTAACATACTGGATTCTGCTTTAGTCAACACTATCTTATAGGCAACATTTCAATGTGCTAAGACACTGTTATGGACCAGACGGCATCATGACTGTATGAGAAATAGCAACTTATTTTCCCCCGGTAGTGCAGAAATTAATGTTTATAGCTTATTGAATGATAGGACTTTCACAGGTTATATCTTTATTGAGCAGTATCCTTTATAAAAACATTTGATTTATGTTGCTATAAGTCATTGTTTCTCACAATAAATGTAAGGTCCTATAGGTTCAATCCCTGGGTCAGGAAGATCCCCTGGAGGAGGGCATGGCAACTTGCCCTGGAGAATCCCATGGACAAAAGAGCCTATTGGGCTATGGTCCATTGGTTCACAAAGAGTTGCACATGACTGAAGTGACTTAGCATGCACACATGCAAATAATAAAAATATACTATGAAAACAAATGCAATGTTTATTGCAGTAGAAAATAAAGGCCAAAGGGCTAATATGGTTGCTAAAACTAAGCTTAGAGTCTGGCAGACAAGATAAAAGGAGAGACTCAGATATCTATATAAATCTCATAATTTATACACAGTTTATACTGATTTCTTGAGTTAAACAACTGCCTGTTTAATCTCTTTTAATACTGTCTCCTCAACCTCTCTTTCCTTCCCTCCCTTCCTCTCCCACTCTCTCTCTCTCTCTCACATACACACACACAGATACCCCAATTTCTTACATAGAATTTTGTATGGGTCCATTGAGTGATACGATGGACATTATCATCCATTATTAATGTATCGGCACATTTCATATGTCTTTTTAATCAGAGTGCTTTTTGATAAAAGTTGAAAGATTAATGTCACAGTAAAAATGATCCCATTATGTGGGAAGCTAATAATGCTCAAATAGGTAATTTGACATGGGCTGCATCTGATTCTGGAAAACAGCTGTAAACATTTAGAAAAGGCAGATAACTTTACATCTTTAAAACAACAAATATTCTGCATCTAGTATCCCTTCAGGCAAGTTTTTAATAAAACTGCCCAGACAGAATTTGAGGTTATGTACTCTGATGAAGTACTATATTGCAGGTATTTTATAATGCATATGGATTGAAAGCAGATCCATATGCTTTATTAAAAGCAGATGAGATGGATGTAATCTTATGATGAAAATTCAGACGCACTTACTTAGATAAATTACCACAATTTACAGAGGGTGGCAACAGAGATATCTCTAAACATGTTAAGCCTTTAGGGTCATTTAAAATTTAATTTAGAAAGCATAAATGGTCATCTTTAGCACATGAATAGAGATAAGACTGTCTCTGAATTCTATACCATTGATGATAGAGCAAAATGGTTCTGATCTTGAAATATTTTGAATCATATATCATTATAGAAAAACATCAGTAATGCTCTTTTTGAATGTCTTCTTTTCTCATTGTACATCAGTATGAATTACTTACAACATAAAAATGAGCTAAGTTGCTTTAAGAAGTAATTTGATGTAAGCAAATTGAATTTTGGAGAATGTCTGCCAAAGACAGTAATTTTTAATTTAGAATAATTTATATCATGCCACTCTGTTAGATATAATTAGATGCCGATTCCAATTGTCTGCTGAGGACCCGTCTGGTCCATCTTAATAAAACATTATTATTAATAAATAGGAGTATTCAGCCAATTTTCTATGGCAGGTGTGGTATGCATTTAGTTAATCTAAAAGCAGCTCTAAATAATTCCAGTGTAAGTAAGAAAGAAGAGGCCCAGAGCACTTTGTTGTTAAATCTAATTCTTGAAATAGTCTAGTACTGTCAGGAGATATATTAAAACAGTTGCAGGTGTAGGTCTTAAGGACTAATTGGATAGGAGATGATTAGGAAGAGAAAGCCAAGGACAATTGGAAGACAAGTGGATGGCTAACTGTTGTCATACAGCCAGGTTGTTTAGATTTAACCACACATCTTTTCAATAGCTTTACTAGTTTCATTCTTCCTAAAGTACATAGTTCAGTATAGCTCTGCCAATGGTAAATTTCATTTTTGTTTTTTTCAAAATATGGAGTTTTTGTTGTTGTTCTCATTCTTGAGCGATAGTTTTGCAGGGAATGTATTTGATCATTATTTTCTGTATGTATGGTTAATATTTCAATCTATCCTTTATTCTTGCTATAGAAAAATCAGTTACTTCTGTTTTATTTTCATAAAAAATCTGTTTTTCCTATTTGCTAATAAGATAACCTTATCCACTGTGTTCTTTATGACAATAGGTCTAGTACTGATTTCATTTTGCAGTGTCTGATGTTTGGTCCATTTGAGTTTCTTCTACAATCCTGCCCTGGGTTTCCTGAGATAACCCTGTATCTTTATTAAAAAATTCCCAGTTTTGTTCATTTGAAGTAAGTTAATAGGTGTATAAATTTTCTATTGCTATGTAACAAATAGCACAAATGTAGCAGCCTACAACTCAATTAGTTCACAGTTCTGTAGGTCAGAAATCCAGGAGAGGCTGATTGGGTGGTCTGCTCAGGGTTCACAAGGCTGAAATCAAGGTGTTGGCAGGATATATTCTCATTTGGAACACAGTGTCCTCTTCTAAGCCCATTTAGATTGTTGGTAAAATTCAGTTCCTTGAAGGTTGTAGAACTGAGGTCCTCAATTTCCTTGCTGGTTGTCAGCTGGAGCCATACTCAACTCCTAGAGGCTGCTTACATTTCTTGCTAAGGGCCTCTCAATCTTCAAAGCTGACAAAAAGAATATCCCTTGTGTCCAATGCTCCTCTGAAGTTTCAAATCTCTGACTCCAAGAAGAGGTCTGACTCCAAGAGGAGGCCAGTCCCTTTCAATGGTTCACCCAGTTAAGTCCAACTCACCCTGGATAATCTCCCTTAAAGCCAATGGTGTCATATAACAAACTAATTACCAGAATACAATCCATCCTATTAAAAGCCCAGAAGTATTCAAAGCATGTATACCAGGGAGTCAGGGTCCTTGGGGTTCACTTTAGAATTCTACCTTAATTGCATGTATAGTAATTATGAGTCAATGAGTCCTAATTAATTAAGTGAAAAAATATCAAGAAAGAAGTTTCTAGTAGGTAAAGTTTTTTTGGTGGAAAAAAGGCTAGTTATTGTTTTAATATATTCACTTAGATGATTTGAACCCTCATGAATATATATTTACTGGTATGCAAATGATTCATTTGGTTTAAATTTAACATTGTATTGCTAACATGTCAAATTTAAATAATTAATGGAGGAAGATGGGAAACTGGAGAGTGCATTCTGGAATCTATTTTTTAATTGCAAAAAGAGCTCTGCTTCTGCATATATGAATTTAAGATTAAGACCTCCCTCCAGGTTGCTTGTTATTGCTTCCTCTTTTACATCTTGGGCTGGAATGATCTTATTCCAGGTATGGCCTTGCGGACTCCACTCCACTAAAAAGGACTACTAATTGAATTGCCTCTTAAGGTAATAGATTTTGCTTCCTTAACCTTGCCAGACCTTTGCCTGTATCCAGTGTTGCCTGGAAATACGATTTGACTACATAAGAATACTAATCTTTATTCTGATCTTATGTTTTTAACCATCTTCAATTCATCGTTTAGTGTTTGATTTCATCCAAGACGACATTTGGTGAGCATAGTGTAATGCACAAGACTCTTTCTTTGAAAACACTTTAACTTCAGGTCACAGGATATTTCACTGAGCTGGAAACAAAGTTTAGGTATGTATTTTGTGACACTTAATATTTTTTTAGATGAATCACACTTCAAAAATTTGTTTTATTAGAAATAAACCCGTAGATGTCTTCATCACTTTCCCCACCTCAACCTCCGGACACAAAGCAAATATTTCCTATCCTTCCTTGTAGTTTGTTCAAGTTTCTCAGTACTAACGTCACCTTAGAACTAACAATCAAACCAAAAGGATCTTATCACCTGTAGTCCTCACACTGGGACAGCAGGCGCTGCAAGATTTTCTCTTAAGAGGCGATGATGAGGGTAGGATATCAGAAACTTTCCATTCAGGGGCAAAGAAACGGAATTCTGCTGTTTTCACCTTAAAGAACTCTGGGCACGTGCTCAGTCGTGTCCGACTCTGTGACCCCATGGACTGTGGGTTGCCATTTCCTACTCCAGGGGATCTTCCCTACCCCGGGATCGAACCCGCGTCTTACTGTATTGGCAGGCGGCTTCTTTACTATCGCGCCACCTGGAAAGCCCTAAAGAAATCTGATCCTGATTCTAATCATAACTGCTACAGTTTGCTTGTCGTCCCCTCCCCCGCCCCTCACCCTCCACCTCCGCATCCCCCTTCACTACAGACCAAAAGGAGTCTGGTGGGATTGAACTGGTTAGAAAAGAAATAAGAGTGGGGAGCTGGCGGCGGCGAATAGCCTAGAGCGCGCGCAGAGCCCGGCAGCACGGGTCCGCCGAGGAAACGCGGGGCCGGCACAGGACCGGCGGGGAGGCACCGCAGAGCGCGAGCCCGCGGTCCCAAGCGGCTGCCGCCACTGTTGCCTGGACACCGGGTAACCGACCCGGGGGCCTCGGTCGCTGGCGCAGCGGAGCCGGCGGGGTGGACAGGCGAAGCGCGGTGAGACAGATGAGCTGGTGAGTCCGGAGCTCCCAGCTCTCCAGCCGCCCACACGGCAGCATACAGACCCGAGGACCCTGGGCCGCCTCCGCCTGGGTTACTATCCCATTCGGTCCATCCCTTAGCTATCAGTCTCCTCCTGGAGGCTGAGCCCAGACTGTCACTCAGCGAGTGTATGAGAAAAATCCTCAGGGCCTTAGGGAGGCAGGGGAAGTCTCCCTCCACTGGCCGCCCAGTTGAACTTCACGTTGTCTAAAATTGAATCCCTAAGGTCTTATTCTTTTAAAATAATTATTTCTACCTTTTATTTTTCTTATAATAGTGTGGGGCTCGAGTATTATTATTTGAATTATTATTTATATTTCTTCTTTTGATATTTCATCTTTCAAGTGCCTTGCCCAAATACTGCACATCTTAGGAGGCTGGGGATTTTGTATTTTCAGCAGTCCCCAATCTTTTTGGCATCAGGGACTGGTTTCTGGGAAGACACTTTTTTTGAGGGGAGGGGAATGGTTCAGGCAGTAATGCCAGCGATGGGGAGCAGCAGATGAAGCTTTGCTTGCTCCCAGATGCAGCTCACCTCCTGTTGTGTGGCCGGATTCCTATAAGGCCTCCAGTGAGATGGTCCGCAACCCCTCCCTTCAGCAGATGAGAAAAATGAGGCTCAGAGCCTGTTAATTGTCTTGATCAAAGTCAAGAATTTGCAAATTTCAGACCTGGAAGACTAAGGGTCTCCTCCCAATTCAAAGCATTTTCTACTATTTCTTTCTTGACATTCATTGGTTATTCAATAAATATTTGTGAGTTGATTTGGTAGCTTCCAGGCCTACTTATTACTGCATGACATGTCTGGGCAGCCTCACCCAAGTGTAGCATTCTTGAGATATTCTCCCTCTACCCCAATAATTTTTCTTGGTCCTATTATGGCAATAGCAAACTTACCAAAGTCAAGAACTCAGAGAAAAATGGATATCTAATTGTCAGACACATCAACAATCTGAAGGATTTTCACTTTCAGTTTACGCTGAACAATTATCTAGACATTTATATGTGAGACTGCTGCATTTTCATGTATATATACTCAGGTATATAACAGTTCTCATTTTATTGTTGTATTCTGAAGGCTTTATTACTAACCATATCTGGCTAGTTTCCAAAACTATTAAAAATCTGAGTGTGAAGTTAATCCTCCCCTTCTCCCTGGGTGAAGTCTTGGCATGGTGGTAACTGCATTGGCTCTTATCCACAACCCTGCTTTCTCTCCTCTGCTCTTGTCTAAGACTCAGCGTAAGCCCATACTCAACTAAACTTTGTTCTTTCTTCTCTGTTCCCAGAGCAGTGAATGATATCTGCATACACTCTCCTTTCTTTTACTTTTTGAATAAAGACATCATTCTCACAATGTATTATTCCACTAGGCTAGAACCATGACTTCCAAGAGCTCTGAAAATCTCACAAATTGGGAATTTGTGAGCTCTAAGACTAAAAGATTCTGTCTTAAACCTAGTAAGAAAAATCTAGAAATGCCCTAGGACAACTGTTCTTGACCCCAGTTGGTTCAACCTGCCTGTTTTTACAGCATTCATATTTGGGATGGGCTACTAGAATTCATAGCATCTATCAAACCACATGGATGGAGTGGGGAAACACTCAAAAGAAATGAGTCCCCTTTCTGGGGAAAAAAGAGTATGTGTCTACTCAAGAGTTATCTAGGTATATGAGAATGCTGACTAGAGAATTGCTAAAATGCTAGACATGAGTCCAGACAAAACAGAGAAGGTAGGACATATGATCAGAAAGGAAATGAAGAGAGTTTAAGCACCTGGAACACTCATAGCAGTCAAAGACTGGGTTTTGGTAACGATGCAGGGACAGAACTGGATTGATCATGAGCATCTGTATTACATACCTGATGGATAAGTAGTACAGCCACAAGCAGATGGTTGCCTTAATGATCATGTCTGTTTATTGCACAATAATAACACTAATAAAATATATGTGGCCATTTAAAATTGGCATTGAACTGAGGTTAACCTCAGTTATAATGTTGTGGGAAAAAAGACCACCCAAATGAAAACAAACAGTTTTTTTATCCAGAGCTTGCTATAGCAAGGGAGTCAGCCACCATCATTGCTTAGGATAGAAACTGAAAGGCAGATGGAGGAGTGGTCAAGTTTTATCGTGGAAAAGAGAAAGGATTTAGGTATGCTCTGACCAGAAGCTGCTGACATGGGGAAACCAGAGGCGGGCTAACTAGAAGTGGAGCATCCTCTGAGGTGGGTTTGAGGAGTTTATTTGGGTTTCTCTGGTTGGTCCTAAATTAGAAGTGCAGGCAGATATTAGGGGAGCTGGAAGTAACTGACAAAGCACTGACTGTTCGGGGAAGATTTGCTGCAGAGGCTTTGGTTTGGCTTCTGGATGGTTTGGTGTAGAGACTGTGGGTTGGAATTCTATTTTTATATGTGATCTGGTCATTGACCATTTATATATTCAGTCCCTCCATGCTCATAAAAATTCAGTTAAGTAAATTTAATTTTACTCTCCTATTTGGAAAAAAATGAGATGTGGAGAGATTTGGAAAGGTTAAGGATTATATTCATAAACATATAATTTGCTATTGAACCCTATTCACTGAATTTAAATCATTACCATTTATTAAGCACTTATTATATGCTGGTCAATGGACTAAACAGTTTGCATATATATGTTACATTAATCCTTATAGTAACACTGTGAAGCATTATTGTTTTCACCATTTTCCAGTGGAGGAGACTGATGCTCAAATTCATTAAGTACCCTTCTCAGGGTCATACCTTGAAGCCCATCTGGAATTTTATTCCACATCTAACTGATTTAAAATATATGTCCTTTAGCACTTTGTTAAACTGTCTCCTACTTGTATCCCTGTATCACTCTATTTCAGCTTAGTTTATATCTATGAACATTGCCATCTGGCTTTCTTTCCTAAGTACTTATAGGATCTTTGTGTGAACAGAGGTAATTAAAAGTCTTTTCTCTGTGAACTGAAGGGATTCACTCCACTGTTGAGGATGATGGAAAAACTTTGGCTTTTTAATCATAAACCAAAAAAATGGATGGGATGCTTGGGCATGTGAAATTACATAGTGAAGATGGAGAGGTGAATAAATGGCTGAAAATATAGTGAAAGAGTACAACCAAGAAGGTGTGAATATCTGAAATAGATTATTCTCTTAATGAACCAATCAAATAGTTTGCCTGGAAAATCAGCTATTCAAATATCCCTGTGCTGTTGTTAGTAACAAATTTCATGGTTAACTGGACAATTTTTTTTTCTTTTAAACTTGTTTTGTGAAAATGAAACTATATTTCTATTTTTTTTCCCTTGAGAAAAAACCTAGCCTCAGGAATTGTAATTATTGAGCCCCTAAATTACACTTGTGACAAATTACTCAAGAGGCTGAAAAACTGAGGACTTTTGCTATTAAAATTATGTTAGCCAGTGTTAATTATGTGTTAATCACCCTCAGTATTCCACAGATTTACAGAGCTTAGTTTACTTAGCTTATGCTCTTGGAACAAGTATGCAAGGATATAGCACAGAAACAATAGAAGAAAGACATTCACAGGGAAGGGGCCAGAGATCTCAGGCCTAGATTTCTTTTTTCTCCCATCTGTGGGTCACACAGGTATTCTTGGTCTAACCATGTGTGTACACATCTCAAGCACCTCCTAAGCAGCAAACTCAAATTTGCTCATGATGGAGATCTCTTATCATGAACTCCTCATAAAAGGTATATTCTAGCTATGCTGCCAGACTTTAATTTGAAAGCCCCCTCCTCCAGACTCTGAAATTAAGTAGAATTATAAATCCAATTATTATTACTAAACAGTACTTGCAGGCTGTTGTTCTGCAACAATTTACAGGCCCATGGTTTCCAAACATCATTTATCTTTAGCTAATGCATTCCATAGCATTGGCCAAGGGTCAGTGGCTCTGTAGGTAAGCTACAAGTAATCCACACCAGCTAAGATGGACCCATGGTCTATGGACACAGAAACTTTTAAACTAAATGCTCAAACCTTGAAATAGCAAATGAGTAAAAATCCCTTCCTACATCTACATATCACTTCATGTATAGCTCTTTCCATCTCAAATCTGTTCAGTTTCCAGAAAAAGTGTTCTACTCACATCTTTCCTTCTTCCCCACATATTAACTTATGGGTTTCTTGCTACCAATCTTCTGCTCATGTCATTTAAGGTAAATGTTCATGTTAAGGTCACTCCTGACCTACTGGCACATTAAATGGACATTTTTTTCCCCCTAGTTTTTATCTCATGTAACTTTTTTTTTGAAGCTCTTTAGGTTGTTGGCGCCTTCTTATAATTCCTTTCTCTTGGTTTCTATGATCCCATTCATTTCTCTTTTTCCCGCAATTTCTCTACAAGTTCTTAATGTTTGTTTTCTTGGCTTTCATTGACAACATTCCTTTTTGTTGTGTGATTTCATCCACTACCAGCTCCACAATATTAATACCCAAAACTTCAGCTCTAGTCTCAAACTTTCTCATGAATTTTGGACAAACATACATACAACTATTAAAAAGCATCCATATATAAAAATTGAAAACCATCTCTCCTCTAAACCCTACTAATTTTTCCTCATATAGACTCAATTCAGGATAATGGTGGTACGATTCTTTCATCCCCTCATGCTAGAAGCTTGGGAGTTATTCTAAACTGCATCTTTTCTATTACACTCAATTTCTCACCAAATCACACTATTTATGCCTCTTAAATACCTTTTGGTTCTTCCTTCTCCTCTCCATTTCTACTTCTTCTGGCTTAATTAAAAAAATATTTACCTTGATTACCTCAGTAATCAATCCTTAGTAGTCTTCTGCATCATTTTTTTTTTTTTTTTGCTTTCTTCCTATTAACTGTCCATGGCATGGCACTAGACTGTGACTATCTGATCACTAATATTCTCCTATGAAAGATTCTAAATGGTTAAAAAGGGGGTCTTATTCATTTTTGTATTTTTGGTGACTAGTATATAAGGTATATTCAGTGAGTATTTTTGAATAAATAAATGAATATACAGTTTAGAAAATATGCATAGAAAATGATATTCTACTGACATGCTCTGGAACAGTGTTGTTCAAAAGACTTTTCAATGATAGAACTGTTCTAAAATGCAGAGGCTACCTACCTGATCTGTGGTTACTGAGTACTGAAAAGTGGCTAGTGTAGCTAAAGAACAGAAGTTTTAATTTTAAAATTTTATGGCTACTGTCTATAGTATAGGACAGCACGGCACTAGGAAATAGGCCCAAAAACTGCTTAATTTTTTTTTTATTTAATTAACTCTTCAGTGGAATAAACTAAAGCAATTTTCTCTTTTGCTCCATTAATCATCACCACTTAAGACTGACATTCTGGAGATGTTCTCTCAAACAGTGTTCATTCAAAAAACAGTTTTGAATTCTTAATAGATGTCATACACTGTGGCTTCAAAGAGTAAAACACATATTTCTTCATTCAAAGGTGCAGCAGGAAAACATCAACTGGTAATGGAATTTGATTTTGGAACTGTTGCCATTTGGGAGAAATTTTGAAGGACTGATTTAGATAATAGTGGTGAAGAATATTTTAAATTATTTTTTCTCTCCCTCCTCCCCCATTTAGATTTGGAAGTAGCCAATGGGAGTGTCCTTGCCAAAATTATACTTGTGATGATGACAGGAACCATTCTGGACCCCACTGTTGACCCCACCTGAAGGTGGTGATGAACTTCTGTTGGTTTCTTTGACTTATGTCATTTTCATTACATCTCCTTTCTTCTCTACTCTTTATTTTATACCTGTTTGATATCTCAACTGTTTTCAGATTTATTAATTTCTTTGCATTTTATAATCTGATGTATCACAGATGATCCAATATCATCCCTCTGGCTCTAGACAATTTCATCAGACTGTGTCATTCATTATAGCTGGCTGTTTTTGTGGTATGCTAGCAAATTTTCAATCAGTATGATAGCATTTACAGCCAAGTTAATTTATATTAGTTAGCAAATATTATGCCATGAGATCATGTATAAAATGATATCACTAGGCCCAAATATGTAGTATATAATGTATTTCTTTACTCACTAATTTAAACACTTCCACAGAAAACTGCAATAAGAAGCTCTTGGCATAATTTCTTTGTAATAAATTCTGAATGCTGCCTATTACTTTTGATTTTCTTGTTCTCCAGATGGCTACACATTTACACTCTATTTTTCAGTTATTTCTCTAAGCACAAATTTCTTATGGGTGCTATTATTTATTTATTTTCATTTATATCTTTGGTTTGTCTTAAAACAGAGAAACTGTTTCTCTTAACTGATAACTTACAAATAGGAAATTAGTGAAGAGCTTAATTTTCCAGTGTGACTTAATATTTCTCAAGAGCTATACCACTTGATGAATTTCTGATTTTTACACTAAACATTAACAATTTAAAATCATGTAGTAGTGAAAATTATACAAATCCTTGAAAATATATTAAGTAATGCTTGTATTGAGATCTTTGATAAATCATAGTAATTTTTAAAATCCAAACATTTATATTTTAAAATCTTTCAAAAATAGAACTATTAATGAAAGCATTACTTACTTTCTTTCCCCTCATGGCATAATGACAACCTCATAGTGACATCTACTTTGATTTTTTTTTTTTTTAATGTATAAGAAAGTACCTTTCCATACAAAGAAATCACTCTTGTTGAATTACTGGTCAATCATGGAGTGGGAAGCTGTTAAGGTGCATTACTGTTTAGAATGAAACGTGTAATAGGAAACCTTGGTATATTATTAAATTTTTCAACTAATGGCTTACAGCTATAGTTAGAGGAAATAAAGCTTCATTGTCAAACTTCACCCTATTCTTCTTTATTTTCTTATTAGTTTTAGTCTCATATTTTCCTTCCCTTTGAATGACTTACTGGGCTCTGGTAAAGAAGGTAAGAAGAGGAATACTGACTGAATAGAAGGTGATGGGGTGAGTGGAGGTAGTACATTACCTGTTTTCAATTTCGTGTTTGAGGAAATTTCGAGGAGAAAAAATAATGACCTTCTGCCGAGGTCATATTCAAGAGAGAGTTAGTCTTTCCATTTTTATTAAATTTTAATTTGGTAGCTCATATGAGCTAGAATTCTTTCTTATTTAGTAACATATGGTTTGTATTAATTCGGTAGCTTGCATTTGGGGGAAGATCATTTAGGGAATCTGGATGAATACAAATCAGCTATACTCTGGAGGCGCCATGCCAAGGCATGGATATCCTTTAGCAAAAGCAGAAAAATCAGTGCTAGCTAACAATTCTCAGTAGAACTTAAATATCCCTTGTGGGAAAACTCAGGATTCCTCTCAGGTTATTCAACCTTTAAACCCTACAAAATTTATAAAAATGACAGGCAGAATGAAGAGTGTTGCATTAGAAGAATTAACAAATTTTGATCAGTGTCATTAAAATATCTACACTAATGTTAACAAACATTGAGTAACTTTTGGCTTCCCTGGTGGCTCAGAGGGTAAAGCATCTGCCTGCAATGCGGGAGACCTGGGTTTGATCCCTGGGTGGGGGAGATCCCCTGGAGAAGGAAATGGCAATCCACTCCAGTATTCTTGCCTGGAAAACGGAGAAGCCTGGTGGGCTACAGTCCATTGATTCTCAAAGAGTCAGACACGACTGAGCGACTTCACTTTCACTTTCATTATTCAAATATAACCTTAGAAAAGTTGATAATGTTAGAGTCTTTTCTTTTATAAAGCCAGATCCCTGGTGGCTCAGATGGTAAAGAATCTGCCTGCAGTGCAGCAGACCTGGGTTTGATCCCTGGGCAGGGAAGATACCCTGGAGAAGGGAATGGCTACCCACTCCAGTATTCTTGCCTGGACAATTCCATGGACAGAGGAGCCTGGTGGGCTACGTACAGCGATAGAGTTGCAGAGTTAGACACGACTAAGCAACTAACACACACACTTTTATAAAGGCAATAAACAAACCTCTGGAAAGGTCATATTTTATGTATCATAATACCATGTTAATCACTGTACCTGAGTTGTCAACACTTAAGTTTCTTAACAGATAATAGATCTGAACATTTTCAAGGGAGCTACTTGTTGATACCTTATAAAACAGTAATTAAATCAACGAGCAAAGGCATACCACTTTCCAAAGTATTTTCTATGGTTTCTCTTACCAATGATAATAAATGGTAAGGCTTTCCCCATTGTTGGTTCAGTCCTTCTTTAGAGAAGTTTCTATATGTGTTTTTCAAAAGAGAATTCTATCTTTGTTGGCTAAGGATCCTACAGTGTGAAAAATTAGAAGGAGGAGCCCTCATTGGCTTGTACACCTAGGAGTATTGTATTGGGGTGTGTGTTCGTCTGTGTGTGTGTGGGTAGGTGTGTGTGTGTATGGGGAGATGACATGAGGGGCTAATGCTAACATCTGGGTTGGAGAAATATAGAACTGCAATCTTTAAGTAAAACACAGTTCCCTTAGAAAAACTGCTAAAATGTGGTTCGATTCTATTGGCAGAATGATCTTATTAGTGTAGGAAAGCATAGATCTTAGTCTACAAACTGAGCTGTATAAAGAATACCACACTTAAAATTGTCCTCTAAATCAACTAGATTCCATTGGTGGCCCCATTCCACCATTTTAGCAGGAAATTTACTTTTATTCACTCTGGTGTCATCCGGTGTCATCTCTGTCCCACTCCGCAAATGAGATCAAACCATTTGGACCAAGTGTCTGGGGTCTGTAGCTGCATCAAGAGCATATGGAAATTTAAGAGTCCCACCCACTGTCTCCCATGCGCACTGTGGTCCAATGGGAGTTCCAGGCTTTTCAGAGGCTTGGTTGACTACACAGGTCTGCCCCCCAGGAGTGTGCACACACGAGCTGGAAGTCCTCGTGCCTGTGATGCAGCCTTTCTGACTGCACCTAACAGTCATCCCCCTGCCCGCAGGTCTGGTCACCTCCTTGGTTACTGCCAGAGCCTTCCTGGACTCACAGACCTCTACCATCAAGTCTTGGGGAAAACTTCTAAACTGATCCTAATTAAATACTTCTTACTGATCCTAACTTCATCTTCAGGACACACCATGAGTTAAAGATCAAAGTCATTTCAAGCTGCCTGTGCTTTCCTCCAGTCCAAAACCCTTGCAGCAGAGAACTACGAAATCTTGTTATGAGATAAAAATGGGAGAAGGGTGTGGGAGGAGCATATGGGAAGAATAGATACAAATTAATATTTCAACAGACTTATCTGATATAGTAATATTTTAACAAACTTGGTGTTATTTGGGGGAAAGGTGGATGTGATGTGGTTACCTGGGAACCTAACCATCCTTTATTATAAGAGTGGTTTCTAAGAGGGGTATTTATATCACTGGTGACAACAAGACTAATTTGTGACCATCCTTGATCATTTGTATTATAATAGCTAAGTATTTATTTTAATATCTAGTAGAAAATATATATTAAAATATGAATTGGTATAATTGCTTTACTTAAAGCATAGGGCTGAAGAAAGTAGGGAAAACCACTAGACCACTCAGGTATGACCTAAATCAAATCCCTTATGACTATACAGTGGAAGTGAGAAATAGATTCAAGGCACTAGATCTGATAGACAGAAAGCCTGATGAACTATGGACAAAAGTTCGTGACATTGTACAGGAGACAGGGATCAAGACCATCCCCATGGAAAAGAAATGCAAAAAGGCAAAATGGTTGTCTGAGGAGGCCTTACAAATAGCTGTGAAAAGAAGAGAAGAGAAAAGCAAAGGAGGAAAGGAAAGATATTCCCATTTGAATGCAGAGTTCCAAAGAAGAACCAGGAGAGATAAGAAAGCCTTCCTCAGTGATCAATGCAAAGAAACAGAGGAAGACAACAGAATGGGAAAGACTAGAGATCTCTTCAAGAAAATTAGAGATATCAAGGGAACATTTCATGCAAAGATTGGATCGGTAAAGGACAGAAATGGTATGGACCTAACAGAAGCAGTAGATACTAAGAAGAGGTGGCAAGAATACACAGAAGAACTGTACAAAAAAGATCTTCATGACCCAGATAATCACAATGGTATGATCACTCACCTAGAGCCAGACATCCTGAAATGTGAAGTCAAGTGGGCCTTAGAAAGCATCACTATGAACAAAGCTAGTGGATGTGATGGATTTCCAGTTGAGCTATTTCAAATCCTGAAAGATTATGCTGTGAAAGTGCTGCACTCAATATGCCAGCAAATTTGGAAAACTCAGCAGTGGCCACAGGACTGGAAAAGGTCAGTTTTCATTCCAATCCCAAAGAAAGGCAATGCCAAAGAATGCTCAAACTACTGCACAATTGCACTCATCTCACACGCTAGTAAAATAATGCTCAAAATTCTCCAAGCCAGGCTTCAGCAATACATGAACTGTGAACTTCCAGATGCTCAAGCTGGTTTTAGAAAAGGCAGAGGAACCAGAGATCAAATTGCCAACATCCGCTGGATCATCTAAAAAGCAAGAGAGTTTCAGAAAAACATCTATTTCTGCTTTACTGACTATGCCAAAGCCTTCAACTGTGTGGACCACAATAAACTGTGGAAAATTCTGAAAGAGATGGGAATACCAGACCACCTGACCTGCCTCTTGAGAAACCTGTATGCAGGTCAGGAAGCAACAGTTAGAACTGGACATGGAACAACAGACTGGTTCCAAATAGGAAAAGGAGTATGTCAACGCTGTATGTTGCCACCCTGCTTATTTAACCTATATGCAGAGTACATCATGAGAAACGCTGGGCTGGAAAAAGCACAAGCTGGAATCAAGATTGCTGGGAGAAATATCAATTACCTCAGATATGCAGATGACACCACCCTTATGGCAGAAAGTGAAGAACTAAAGAGCCTCTTGATGAAAGTGAAAGAGGAGAGTGAAAAAGTTGGCTTAAAGCTTAACATTCAGAAAACTAAGATCATGGCATCTGGTCCCATCACTTCATGGGAAATAGATGGGGAGACAGTGGAAACAGACTTTAATTTTTTGGGCTCCAAAATCACTGCAGATGGTGACTGTAGCCATGAAATTAAAAGACTCTTACTCCTTGGAAGGACAGTTATGACCAACCTAGATAGCATATTGAAAAGCAGAGACATTACTTTGCCAACAAAGGTCCGTCTGGTCAAGGCTATGGTTTTTCCAGTGGTCATGTATGGATGTGAGAGTTGGACTGTGAAGAAAGCTGAGCGCCGAAAAAATGGATGCTTTTGAACTATGGTGTTGGAGAAGACTCTTGAGAGTCCCTTGGACTGCAAGGAGATCCAACCAGTCCATCCTAAAGGAGGTAAGTCCTGGGTGTTCATTGGAAGGACTGATGCTGAAGCTGAAACTCCAGTACTTTGGCCACCTCATATGAAGAGCTGACTCATTGGAAAAGACCCTGATGCTGGGAGGGCTTGGGGACAGGAGGAGAAGGGGACAACAGAGGATGAGATGGCTGGATGGCATCACTGACTCGATGGACATGAGTTTGAGTAAACTCCGGGAGCTGGTGATGGACAGGGAGGCCTGGCGTGCTGCGATTCATGGGGTCACAAAGAGTTGAACACGACTGAGCAACTGAACTGAACTGAACTGAAAGCATAAGGAGTATATGAAGCTAATAACAACAAAAAAAATGATGGTGGTATACAAATGGCCAGATGTGAAATAATACAGTATGACTGTGTTTTCTATGAAAAATCATGTTCCTAAATTCAAAATCAAAATATGTTCATAACTGAGAATTCTGTAATTCAGCTATTCCAAGGAAAATGTGAACATGCTTTACCATACAGAATATGTTCTTAGCTTTCAACATAGAGAACTTTATAAAACACAAGAGATCTATTTTCCACATTCTACTAATACACTGTTAAAGGAATAATCACTTATAGTTCACTTATGTCGACTTGATTCTTTAGTTTTGATAACAGTCATCATTTCAGCCATTTTCATTATTATTGCTCTTTTTCATTTTCAAATAATCATGGTTTTACCTACCAATCGATATTTTAAATCAACTAATTGCTTTAATAATGCAAACCTCTATTAGAATGGTTGAGACTACATTATGTAAAAATTCCAAAACCACAATGATTTAATGAAGCAAATATCTCTTTTGTAATGATGTCACTGTGATGTAGACCAGGCAGTTTTCCTAAGTGGGTCTTTTGTAAGAGATAGCCCAGGAACCCAGCTTCTATCACTGTAGATCTAAGATGTAGAACATGTGGGTTCCAATGTTGCTGTGGAAAGGAAAAGAAGGCTGAAAGAGCAAACAGAATGTGTATAAGGTCAAGGACTGCTGTAATTTAGTTTTCCTATGTGCCCAGAAAGAGAAAATTATGCAATGAACACATAGTGTTTACTCGCACAGTCCTCAAATATAATTCAGGATAGTTAAGATATAAAGACTAATCAAAAGTGCTCTGTTGTGAACTTAATATATTTATTGCTGATAAAACTGTTATTAAAAAATGAAAAAAAAATGTCATTTAAGAATGAATAAAGTCACACAATAGGGTTATTATGTTTAGGTTTAGAAGCTATCACAGGCCTGCTTTTTATTCAAGCAAGGCTGTTCTGGCATATTTCAATTTTGGAAAAACAAAGGCTAATCTTTTTGAGAGATAATTCTTTGTAGGTGCAGATATATCTGAAGTTATTAAAATAAATTCAATTTATAAACCAAAACTTTTTCTTATAGTTGTTGTGCCTTATCATATCTCATAATTATCTCTACATGTTCTGAAAGTGTTGAAAAACAAAAAGGTTACATTTTAGGTAGGAAAGAAAATCATTTTATGAGGAGATGCTTATCTTTTTACATAGAATGACTAGTCTAAAACCTGGCACATTAGAACTTAACTCTCACAGTGAGGCAATCTGAAGTTCAAGCTTACTTTTCTTAATAAGTTCTTTGATTCTAGGGGTTGCAAATATTCTACATCCTCTAGTTTGAATGATTAATAAAGATAAGTGATTTACAACATGGGTACCTGAATAAAAAGAATTTCTAGGTAGAAGTGATTTTTCATTTTCTATCTCTTTAAGTATGGTTCCCTGAATTAAAAGATGTCTTTTTAAAAAATTTTATAATTTCCTTTCCAAAAGAGAAATGTATGTTATTCATATTATACTATTTTTCTCTCCCCTATGCTGCTGCTGCTGCTGCTGCTAAGTCGCTTCAGTTGTGTCTGACTCTGTGCGACCCCATAGACAGCAGCCCACCAAGGCTCTCCTGTCCCTGGGATTCTCCAGGCAAGAACACTGCAGTGGGTTGCCATTTCCTTCTCCAATGCATGGACATGAAAAGTGAAAGTGAACTCGCTGAGTCGTGTCCAACTGTTAGCGACCCCTTGGACTGCAGCCTACCAGGCTCCTCCGTCCATGGGATTTTCCAGGCAAGAATAGGTTGCCATGTCTTCCTCCAGGGCGATCTTCCCAACCCAGGGATTAAACCCAGGTCTCCTGCATTGCTGGCAGATCCTTTACCGTCTGAGTCACCTGGGAGGCCCAAGAATACTGGAGCGGGTAGCCTATCCCTTCTCCAGGGGATCTTCCCCACCAAGGAATAGAACTGGGGTCTCCTGCTTTGCAGGCAGATTCTTTACCAGCTGAACTACTAGGGAAGCCCTTTTCATAGCTAGGTGACTAAATTTTTGTGGAGCCATATCTCTAGAATGTTAATGTGTTTTTGGTGCTGTGCTCAGAGGCCTTTCTCATCTTATTTTACATAAACCATCTCTAGCTGCTTGCTTTTCTTTAACATTTAAGCTTTAAATCTATTTAATTTTGAGAGTAATTCTATAGTCTCAAACAGAGACTTTGAAATAATTTCCCACTGATTCCAAAGTCAAACCAGGCTTACATTGAACAAATAATTGATGAAAACTGCATATTTATTTTTAACCTTAAAACAATAGCACCTTAGAGGGTCCTGAAAACTCTTTTGCTCTTTTGTGTCATCTTAGGAACACTGGCCCTCTTTAGCAGGAGTATAGCGTGGTGGTTGACTTCAGGGCTAAATCTGGTTCTGCACTGCCAGCCACAAGACACTGCTGAGTGTCTTCTCCCTTGCAAAATAGGGCCAGTATTGTACAAACTTCATAGGTTTTGTGAAGAGTAAATGCATATGTAATATGTATTAGTGGGGCCACCCTGGTGCTCAGATGGTAAAGAATCTGCCTGCAATACAGGAGACCAGGGTTCGATCCCTGGGTTGGAAAGATCCCCTGGAGAATAGAATGGCTACCCACTCCAGTAGTCTTTCAGGAGAAGTCCATGGACAGAGGAGCCAGGTGGGCTACAGTCCATGGGATTGCAAAGAGTAGGACATGACTGAGTGACTTTGAGAGACAGTATGTGTTAGTAGCAGCTATCATTTTTGTTTTCCTTGGGTCAGGATGCCTTTATTTAATCAAACAGTAGCATCTCCAAATGAACTGAAACTTTGAGAGGAGAGGGGTTATTCTCAAATTTTTGCTGTATTCCACAAAATGTCTATCAGAAATAGATTTGAAGTGATCCATAGTTAGGAAAATCCTAAAAAAGTAAAATCAAAAGGCACGTTTCTTCAGGAGCAAAAACTACCCTATATTAAAATGATGTAATATTTTCTAATTTATAAAGTATTTCTTCCGTAAGAATTTTAAAGCTCAAATTCATAAGAATTTGTTACTTTACTTTTGAGACATAAAGTAGTTACTGAATACGAACGATTTAAGTAGTTCATATTTTACAGCAAATGTAAATGTTTCTCAGTACACTCACTGTAAAATCATTTGATGTGACCCAGAGGTGAAATCATAATTTAATACATGATATTGACCTATGAAATAATTTAACATCATAAAAGCTGATTTGATTTGCTTGCCTTTCTTTATGTCTCATGTAATTATCAAAAGGTGAAAGCTCATTTCTTAGACAAATTCAGAATACAGTAGAGATATCTTTATGAATAAATGTGTAGAAACTGGCTTTTTCAGTACTAATTTGATTTGTAGAAAGAGATGATATTTAATCTTTCTGAAGATGTGCTCAGCTTTAGGAAAATCATGAGATGTAATATTTAATGCATCTTAACTCTAATCTGTTGAATGTAATATAGACATAAAGTCAATAGAAAGTCATTAAAGAAAGAGAAGAGATTAGAAATCAGAGGAATAGAGCTTAAAGATTTATAAAAGAAACTATTATAGGTACAGATAGGAATGATGTAGAAAAATGCCCTGTCTTCCTGCACTTTTCATTACTATTTTGCAATACCTTCACAGTGTCATAAAAAATATATTGTATAAACCAAACTAAAAGATTAGACAAACTAGGTTCTTTGTGAAAGCAGCACTCAAGGCAGAATTTATATAAGAAAGTATAGGGAGAAGGAATAAGCAAATTTGGGGATGAGAAGTAAAAGGAGACATTATATTGCATTATATGTTATTACTCTACCTTTCCTTTAGGTCTCTTTACAAAGAGTAAAAAGAATATGCAGGGGAATGGCAGCATGGAAGTGTAAGTGGGGCTTGTTTTTATGACTGGTATGGTTTAATATAGAACATGTGGTAAAATGGAAAGGAATATTTTTATTCTCATGGGCATGTAACTTCTAAGCCTTGGGTTAAAATTTCTTGGTATTACTAAAAATATAAAATATATAATCAAATGTATATATACCTTGAGGGCATATATCTTATTCTTTTGTACCCTAAACAAGTAGCACAGTAACATAAATAAGATCCAAACTGAAAATTGTGAAATGAATCAGTGAATGGATGAAATGAAATAAACTAAGCATTATTGAATATTAAACTGAAGTGGATCTTAGAAGGTAAATCAGTCCAATCTCTTAGACATTTTCCAAATTCTTCCTATACAATACATAAATGATTTTGTAGTTTGTCCTTAATCACTTTTGATGATATATTGCTTTCTACCTCACAACAAAGCTTTGCTCACTGTTGGAAAAACTGGAATTATCCAAAACATCCCTGCATAATTGACAAAATATTCTTCTTGGTGTGGAACCACCAACTATGAATCTGCCTGCTGTTTTTGGAATAGGGCCTCTAGGAGAGTTTGCTTGGTCTTGTATATCTTCTCCCCAAACCCATCACTCCCCAGATTATAGTAGGGCAGTGATGCTAATGCACACCAATTTTACCCCTGGCCCTATACCTGTGGCCAGGAATAGAGAGCAGACTTAAACTAGTGCAGTAATAATATTCTGACTTCCTAGCAATAATTGATTGGGTCAAATATAGGCACTTGGTCCAAGTAAGGCTTATTAAAATTCTCCCAGAGATAACTGGAATCAAATCTGAGAAAAAGACAGCATTTCTTTGATGGCTGAAGCTCTTCAGTATAAAACTCAGAAGGTATCAACAGCCAAGGTATCTGAAACACAGTCAAGTTGTAAAAAGAAAATCATAACAAGTACGAAAGGAACATCTGAGGCTGAGGCAGTTCTCTCTGCTGACGGCATTGGAGTCCCTGTATTCCTGCTTTTCTTACAGATGGACTGCTGATATTTCCCATTAATTAACCAGAGTCTTTTCCATAAATAGTCCTTTTAATGTTGTGGTTTTTCCTTTTGTGTGTGTGTTTTTATGTTTTCTTTTTTGTTTAAGATGAATGTCTCTCATTTGCAACTAAAGAATAACCAATATAATTGGTAATCTGGTTCAGTCATTTTAGATTGTTAGTCTCAGTGGTAGCTGGACATTCTTCTGCTCAAATTCTGAATCTCTGATTACTGGCCTTGGCCAGGATCCTAACTCTGATTCCCAGTTGCTCCTTGTTTGATGGTTTGCATTTTTATTCTGTGCTCTTTACTGGCTATGTTTAAACTGGATTTAGAAGTTATATAAATAGAATATTTGACATAATTTTTGCTTGAACCATAACTTTAAATGAGCTTAAAATTTCAGCTATATATGATGGGGTAAAAAGGTGGTAAAAAAGTAATCACTTTTTGAATATTAAAACAGTTTATGAAGTATTTTCCATTGTCAGGTCATTTTTAAAAAACCTTCTTTATGAAAAGAATGTAGACTTTAATTATTTTGGGGCACATTTAGATTAGAATAAAATAAACTAGCTGAATTATAGATAAAGCCAGGGAGAGTAAACAAATAAATATGGTATTCATAATTACTGGAAGAATATCAGTATGTTTGCACTGTTTACTGGAAAAAATGTATGAATGAATCATGGATGTTGAAATGATTTAAGGTAAGGCTGCTTAATATTTTTACGAGAATTTGAAAGAGCAGGAAAATAGCACATTAATTTCATAGCCTTATCAAAGTCATTAAAATAACATGGATACAAACAAACAGCATCTTATAAAGATAAAATCTATAAATACAGACAACTTGTTAGGTATTAGAAGAGTGTATGGTACTTATTGTCACTGATTTAAGATTAATTTTTGTGGATGTTGGGTATAAGTCTTTAAGTTCTCTAAAAGGTGACTTTTGATATTGTTTGTGGATTTGGGCAATAGGTAACTGATTTATTATTCTTATTCCCATTAAAAATAAACATTTTAAAAAGTAAAAATGCTGGAATAAACTGTGAGAATATCTTTTTAATGCACATTAATAACAAAGGCCTATATCTCAAACTGGTAAAGACTAAAGAAAACAAACACATCCGAGCACATATTTCCCCAGGTTTATACCCTAGAAATACTCCAGTATAACCCACAAAGAAAAGTGTACATGAATCTTATAGAAGACTTAGTATCAATAGGGAAAATACTTGAAAAAAATTGAAATGGTCATTAACAGGAGAATATTATACTGAATAGAATTATATAGAGCAGTGAAAAAGAATGAAATACAGCTGTATGTAGCAAACAGACAGATCACAAAAATGTAATGAACAAGTAAAAATGTAGAATGATTTGTAGAGTATAATATCATTCATATAAAGATTGCTGTTGTTCAGTAACTAGGTTATGACCACCTCTTTGCAACCCCATGGAACGCAGCATGCCAGGCTTCCCTGTCCTTCTCTTTCTCCTGGAGTTTGCTCAAACTCATGTCCACTGAGTCAGTGACACTAACCAACCATTTCACCTCTTTCACCCCCTTCTTCTGCTCTCAATCTTTCCCAGCATCAGGGTCTTTTCTAATGAGTCAACTCTTCACATCAGGTGGCCAAAGTATTGGAGCTTCAGCTTCAGCATCAGTCCTTCCAATGAATATTCAGGACTGATTTCCTTTAGGACTGACTGGTTTGATCTCCTTGCTGTCCAAGGGACGCTCAAGAGTCTTCTCCAGCACCATAATTCGAAAGCATCAATTCTTCAGTGCTCAGCCTTCTTCATGGTCCAACTCTCACATCTGTGCATGTCAACTGGAAAAACCCTAACTCTGACTATACGGACCTTTATTGGCAAAGTGATATCTCTGCTTTTTAATATGCAGTCAAAGTTTGTCAGAGCTTTGCTTCCAAGAAGCGTCTTTTAATTTCATGGCTTCAGTCCCCATCCGCAGTGATTTTGGAGCCCAAGAAAATGAAATCTGCCACTGTTTCAACTTTTCCCCATCTATTTGCAATGAAGTAATGGGACTGGATGCAATGATCTTAGGTTTTTGAATGCTGAGTTTTAAGCCAACTTTTTCCTGACCCAGGGATCAGACCCAGGGATCAAACCCAGGTCTCCTGCAATGCAGGCAGATTCTTTACCATCTGAGCCACCAGGGAAGCTCAAATAAAGATGTAAAACACTAAATCAGTATTATAAAGCATATTATTTTGAGATACATATGTGATAGAAATAAACTGAAACCATGGGGTTTATATATTTGATGGCTGCAATTTCTGGTGAGGGAAGAAGGAAACCACTGAAGAATACACTGGAATTTGAGTGTTACTGTTAACCACTTATTTCTTAGGCTGCATTGTTGGATACAAGGTATTTTTAAAAATATTTCTATGTAATATTTCACAATAAGAATATTTAAAACAAACAACTAAACACAAAATCATGAGAGGAAATGGGTAAGATGAGAAGGTTTTCTTTCTAGGAAGATAGATAGCTCAGAAATTGTTTTAGCAGTGAAGAAGCAAACAAAATTTGAGGAATGTAGTGATTTGCTGAGATGCCAGATGAAGAGTGGTGAAACAAGAGGAATTCTACATGTTGTATACTATTCAAGTTTGGAAACAAGCAAAAATGTTAACTGAAAATTGAATAAGAAAGTCAGTGCCAGAAAGCACAAACAGATAGAGAAGAAAGTGACATTCCCAAACAAATCTGTAGGATGATAAACTGACTGCAGGTATTTCATTCTTACATGCATTTTTTTTTTCATTCATGCATCCTTTCATTTGCTTTTTATTTTTTTTTCATTTATTTTTATTAGTTGGAGGCTAATTACAATATTGTAGTGGGTTTTGTCATACATTGACATGAATCAGCCGTGGATTTACATGTATTCCCCATCCCGATCCCCCCTCCCACCTCCCTCTCTACCCAATCCCTCTGAGTCTTCCCAGTGCACCAGGCCCGAGCACTTGTCTCATGCATCCAACCTGGGCTGGTGATCTGTTTCACTATAGATAATATACATGTTTCGATGCTGTTCTCTCGAAACATCCCACCCTCGCCTTCTCCCACAGAGTCCAAAAGTCTGTTCTGTACATCATTTGCTTTTAAAAAAAATATTTATCTGGCTGCACTGGGTCTTAGTTCCAGCCTGTAGGATCTTTGCTGCATCACGCGGGATCCTTTGTTGTGGTGTGAGGGCTCAGTTGTGGCATGCAGGCTTAGTGGGCCCGTGGCATGTGGAATCTCAGTTCCCCCACCAGGGATTGAACCCATGTCTCCTACATTGCAAGGTGGATTTTTAACCACTGAACCACCAGGGAAGTCCCTCATTTTCAGTAAGACCTTTTGAACTCCTCCAATGTTTCAGGTGCTGTCCAATATAGTATCATATTCATTAGCCATATATGGTGATTTAAATTTCCATTAATTAAAATGAAGTACAATTAAAAATCTACTCCACAGTTACACTAGCTACATTTCAAGTGATCAAATGATTCTAAGTGATCATGTGGCTTAGGGTAATGCTTACCATTTTGGACAATAGATGTGGAACATTTTCATCACTGTACAAAGTTCTATTTAATAGTGCTATTGTAGATGCTAGGACCACAGCAGTGAACATCGTAGATCCTGAACTCTAACGGAAAAAGAGAAAATAAAGAAAACATTTATAAAATTATAATAAATATTAAGTAACAAGAGACGGTTGGATGGCATCACCGACTCGATGGACATGGGTTTGAGTAAACTCCGGGAGTTGGTGATGGACGGGGAGGCCTGGTGTGCTGCGATTCATGGGGTCGCAAAAAGTCGGACGCGACTGAGCGACTGAACTGAACTGAACTGAACAATGAGTTATTAGAGGAAAATGTAGTATAGTAAATAGAGACTGAAAGGGATGCTCTGATGCAGGGGTTTTCATAAGGGATCAGAGCAACGGAAAGAAAGGTACTTCAACTGATTGGGAGGGAACTGAAAAGAAAGAAATGTGTGGCCTCACAAATGTCAACAAAAACAACTGTTTTAAGAAAAGAGCACAAGAAAAGAGCACAAGAATTTTACAATTGTAATTGGAAGCGGTAAGTTAGGAGGGAGGTGTTGTGAGCTCTGGCACAAGTAGGGACAAGCCAGCCAAGGGATACCCTGCATTGTTAGACCAGGAGGAGGTCCTGCGAGGTACACATGTGCTTGGTTTACGGGTTTGGTAATATTAAATTAGAATTTAAATCTGATTCCTTCTATTTCCTCCCTGAAGCAGAGGGTGATATTTTCAAAAGGGACAAACTGGAAATAGTTTAAGAAGATATAATATTTGAAACAATTGATATCTAAACTTTTTTAGCCTAAAATTAACATTCTCCTTTACCTACCATTCCATTCTTATGACCCTATTCCTCCTCATGACTCAATTTCTAGAAACAAATTATTCATTGCTTTCCTTCTGAGTGGATTGTAGCTTTGATAACCCCACTCAATTCAATAATCTTATCTATAATTGTCTCATTCTCTCTTCCAGTAGCCTTATATTTTACCTAATAATGCAGCTTATGTCCTGTTTTCTTAGGAATCTGTGTTTTCTGGTACTAGTGCATTGATAAATATTTAACAACCACATTTCAAGACAAAAACAAAAACAGAAACAAGACCTGATTTGTGGCATTTGTTGATTTTCATGGTGTAAATCTACTCACCATGGCTTTTCAAACTACCACATGGCCGCAACTGACTTGCAAAATTAATGAAAATTTAACAATCAGCTTTCTGGCAAGAACCGTGAAGGGCAGGTTAACAAGCTAGTCTGCCATGGTGAAAATAGCCTGAGGGTTCCAGGAAGCAGGGGCCAGGCCCCGGCTGATAGGATGCTTTGGACGAATGTCAGCTGGAATGCTCTAGACCTTTTGGTTGTTAATTTCTGCTTTTGCATTAAGGCTGGTTCTAGAGTTAATTATTTACAATTACTGTTTCTGGGCCATTCTTAGCTTATTCCTGCTTTGGATCTCTTTCAGTTCTTCCTGGATGACTCTTCCCTAAAATGTTATGGCACATAATCCCAATTCATTATAGTTAATTCTTAAGGAGGACTTCTTCTTTCCAAAGACCCTATTTAAAATAGACCTCCTCCCACCTTCACACTGTCTCCTCCAATCACTGCTCTGGTGCGTCCCATATGTTGTGATATGTTTATATTCATGATCATTGTTCAAAATTTTTTCTAAGTTCCATTGTGATATGTTCTATTATAGTTTATTTGTAGTTTTATTTCTTAATTTCCACAAGCATGAGGATTTTCTAGGTATCATTTTTTCCTTTTCCTTATAGCTTTTTTTGTTGTAAGTTTTTTATTTAAAGATAATTATAGATTCATAAGAAGTTGCAAAGAAATATACAGGGAGCTTTTCTGTCCACTTCACCCACCACCCCTCAGTGTTAGCATCATAAGGTACTGTAGTACAGTATCAAACCACAAACCATACAACTTATTCAGATTTTACCCATAATATATACACTTATTTGTGTGTGTATATATAGCTCTATGAAATTGTATTACATGTGTAGCTCTGTGTAAGCACCAACTACCACCCACCATCAAGATATTTAATTGCACATCATCACAATATTCCCTGATGTCACCCTCTTCCCACCGATGATCCTGTCTCCATCTCTATAATTATGTGATTTCATAAATGAAATGGATCATGCAATACACATCTTTCTGAGATTTTTTTTCCCTCAGCATAATTAATCTTGGGTCATCCAAGGTGTTGTGTGTATGGAGAGTCTGTTCCCTTTTATTGTGGGGTAGTGTTCATGTTACAGATGTGCACAACTTTTCAGTATGTACCACTGAAGGACATTTGGGTAGTGTGCATTTTGGTTAGCATGAACAAAGCTCCTAAGAATATTCTTGCATAAGTTTCTGAGTGAAAATATGTTTTTTATTTCTCTGGGATATATATTCAAGAGTGCAACTAACTGGGTCATATTGACAGTCATTTTTAGTTTTAAAAGGAGCTGCTAAACTATTTTCCATAGCAGCTATGTCATCTCATACTCTAACCAGCAGTGTAAGAATGACCCAATTTCTCCACACTCCTGCCAGGATTTAGTGTTGCAACTATTTTTTTGTTTGTTTGTTTCAGTCATCCTGATAAGCTGTATAGATATCTCATTGAGATTTTAGTTTCCACTTCTTATTGCCAAGAAGAGGTTGTGGGTCCTAGCTTCCAACTAGACCTTCTCTGACACCTCCCTCACTGGGAGAGGTAGGAATGCCCAGTCACTGCTTCCTACATGGACACCACTAACACCATAGAGAGGGTGTGGTCCTCCTAAGTACTGGATTGTAGTGAAAGTTGTGACTTATTACTAAGCCTGCTCTGAGGCCACCCCATTGGGGAAGAGAAGAGGTGCCCGGTTAGTGCTATAAGGAGGTGTGGATGTCCAGTCTCCCCACAGAGTGCCGTTGATACTGAGATGGGGCAGGCTGCCTCCAACCAGTAGGGATGGAAGTCCTGGATGCCTACAGGACATCAGAGTCTTCTGACATCACCCCAGCAAGAAACTAGGGGTGCTGCCTTACCACTTAGCAAGAATGGAAATACCTTGGCTCCTGATGCTGCCTTTGTGGGGCCCGTTTTTTCTGTGGTATTTGGCTGGAATAGAGAGGCTATTATATAAATGTATTCCCTTTTGCTATACTACCCCTTTCCTGGTAGTCCCTTGGCTAGAGAGAGCAAGTTTTTGTCAGCGATTTATTTGGTCTGTATCCTTTGGCATACTTATCTGGGTTTCTGGTTTCTTTAGTTTCAAGTCTGGGATGTATAAGGCAAAGAGAAAATCTTGGAAACTCACCACCTCATTGTTCCTCTGATCTCAAGGTACCTAGCAGGCTGCCTTCTTCTCTCCATCTTTTAAAGTCTTATGTTTATTTTATATATAATGTCCATTGTTGTATGTAGGGGAAGGAATAAGGGTAAGTACATTCACTCCATCTTCCTGAAAATGGAGGTTGAGCACATTGCATTTTACGTTTGCTTCTGTATTTTCTAATAGTTTCTTTTTATCTGAACTTGTTTCACTAATTCTTTCTTCAGTATTGTCATATTGGCTTTTAAATTGAACCAGTGAGTTTGGAACCGCAGTTACACAGCAGCTTGCAGTTCATGGATTTCTAACTGGCTTAATTTCAAATCTGCAGTATCAATCTACATAATTTTAGTTCTGAAATTTTAAAATTTGATATTCTGTTTATAAGCATGTTAAGCATAGCTGCTGGTGTTTTACCCTGGTAGTTCATTATCTAGAGTAACTCTGGAGCAGTTTCTGATCTTTCCTTTCTGTTGATTTTTGTTATCTGGGTTCCCTTTGAGTTTGTGCTGAGTAAGAATCACCTTAATTGATTTTCATCTCATGAGACTTTGAGGCTATTATTGCGATCAAATTACATGAGTAATTCTCTCTATCCTTTTTGGGGCTTCCCTTGAGGCACAGCTCCACCTGCAATGCGGGAGACGTGGGTTCAATCCCTGGGTTGGGAAGATCCCCTGGAGAAGAGAAAGGCTACCCACTCCAGTATTCTGGCCTGGAGAATTCCATGGAGTAGTCCATGGGGTCATTAAGAGTCGAACATGACTGAGTGACTTTCACTTTCACTTGTATATATTTGACTTTGTCCATAATACAAAATGTTTTAAAAAGGAATTGAAGGAATGCAGGGAAAGATGATAGCAAGGTTTAACTTTATCATGAAACAATGAAAGTTCTAAAATTCCCAAAGGGCTGTGAGCCCACAGCTTCAATGCTGAATGCTAAGTTATCTAGTACTCAGGCCAGATGTCTATTTAAGTTAGCAGAGCAGAGGATCAAAGTTGCCTCTTCAAAGATAATTTTTACATTTGGTGTTCCCAAATAGATTTATAGTAATCCTCAGAGGAAAAAGTATAATGTTAATTTCCTTGCGTTTTAACATAATTTAGTTTTTATTTTTATATATAGGCATAGAAAGTGAAAGTAAAAGTGGCTTAGTCGTGTCCAACTCTGTGACCCATGGACTACATACTCCATAGAATTCTCTAGGCCAGAATACTGGAATGGATAGCCTTTCCCTTCTCCAGGGGATCTTCCCAACCCAGGAATTGAACCCAGGTCTCCCACATTGCAGGCAGATATATTATATAGGCATTAAAGTGAAAGTGAAGTAGCTCAGTCATGTCTGATTCTTTGCGACCCCGTGGACTGTAGCCCAACAGGGTCCTCCATCCATGGGATTCTCCAGGCAAGAATACTGGAGTGGGTTGCCATTTCCTTCTCCAGGGGATCTTCCCAAACCAGGGATCGAACCCAGGTCTCCCGCATTGCAGGCAGACGCTTTAACCTCTGATCCACCAGGGAAGCCCTATATAGGCATTACATAATATTAAATACATATCCTGATAGTACCAGTTCTTGAGTTGATAATTTTTAGTGAAATTAAACATAAACTAATTTTGATTCATGATATTTAAATATTTTTCTTCCTAATTAGGTTTCAAATGACTGTAAATAACCATGCCTGAAAAGAAGATAATTTCCTGTCCTCCCATTGGAGGAGAGCAAACCAAGAAAGGTAAGTTTATCCTTAGGTAATTTTCTTTGAAACTGAAGTTGCATAGATAAATGCAACTCCGGTCACTCATAGAAGAAAGACAGTTTTAAGGACAGTAATCTTCTCCAAGGCCAGGGGGTCATAAAACCAAAATTTACTGGGGTCAGAAAGATGAGGTGAGCAGAAGGAGTAAATCAGTTTAAGGGAAATTTATTGTATGGACTGGGCTTCCCCGGTGGCTTAGAGGTAAAGAATTCGCCTGCCAATGCAGGAGATGTGGGTTCAATCCCTGGTTCACGAAGATCCCCCAGAGAAGTAAACGGCAACCCTCTCCATTATTCTTGCCTAGAAAATCCCATGGACAAAGGAGCCTGGCAGGCTACAGTCTATGGGGTCGCACAAGAGTTGGACACTATTTAGTGACTAAACAACAACCATATAGGTTATAATCAATTTCTTTTATAACTACTACTGAAGTATGGTATAGGCAGTACAATAGGTAGGTAATACAATAACGGTCTGCAGGAGTCAGCTCTCACTAGCTCATGTGAGCCAACTGTATACACATCTCTTCTCAATTATACTCTATTGACTGGGTGAAATTGGCTATGGTGATAGTACTTCCCGGTTATTAAAATTTTACCAGCACACCATTGAAAAGAAACACACAAAATTAAAAATGAAAAAAAAATACTTGTATAATTATATTTTAAAAGTTGTATTAGATTTTATTGCATTACTTTGCATCCTGAATCCCTCTGCATCTTTTATTCTGCATGATGTTAGCAGTATACTGTCTTTGCAAGATACAGAATAGAGGTCAGCAAATGACAGTCCACAAGCCAGATCTGGTCCACAGCCCTTTCCCTAGAGCCCAAAAGCTAGAAATAGTTTACATTTGTAAAGGGTTGTAAAAAGAAACAAAAGAACCAAAACAAAGAGGGATATGCAACAGAGACAGCATGTGACCCACTAAACCAAAATTTTTTACTATTTGGATCTTTATAGAAAAACGTCAGTGAATCCTTGGTATAGAATTTTGTCTTGAGTACTGTAACTGGGAACAATAGTCATCATATGAATTATCCATTGCTGCCCTAAGGCCATGTAACAATCAACCACAAAAATGCAGGCACACAGAGCGTCATAAACATTCATTTTAGCTCACATGTACTGGGTGGTCCTCCAGTGGGGCCAGACTGCTCACTCATGCATCTGCAGTAAGCCACAGGCCAGCCAAGCACCAAGACAGATCTTGCTCATTTGGGCGGCTTTTCCACACCTAGGTCGTTGCTGGGAAAACCAGGCTGACTTAGCCCTGCAACTCTCTATCTCTCATATTCCTACAGGAGCCTGACCTCACGGCTTAAGAGGGGGAATAGAAGCTCACAAGGCCAAGGCACAGAACTGGCTCATTTCTGCTACATGTTATCTGCTAAAGCAAGTCACAGGACCAGCCTAGAGTCAAGGGACAACAGATTAGACTCCACTTCTTAGTGATAGGTGTTTAAAATCACATTGAAAAGGAAGGTAGTACTGAAAGGAGAAAATTTAGTGGGGCTGTTATTGGAATCAAAACACTACCATCTTATTTGGGCTATAAAAGAAAACAGTCATTTAGTAATTCCAAACATCATTGAGGTATTGCACAGTGGATTTCAATGTAGGACTAGGAACCTGGTATAGGATTTTAGTGTTCATCACCACATTTACATTCAGAATATATCAGTAACTCTGGTTTTTAGCTCTTTATTCATTCCGTCAATATTATTTGAAAAAAATGATGTTATATCATTTTCACAGAGTTTGTATAGTGAAGTTGAAGCTAAAAATGTTCATTTCTGGAAAATGACCTCACCCTCAGATTACCAAAATGGACCAGGCTGCTCACATAAAACAATTTTCCCAATGATACAATTTGGAAAGAGATAGGAAAATGAAATTATACTTGTGCCTATCTCATGGTTAAATGTTTGAAAAGAACTATTGAAAGTTTTGGGGTTAATTATAATGTTAATTAAAAAATTATAGTTTGTTCCAAGACTTTACAGAGCTGAGTTAGTGACTTCCCTTTGAATAACCTGACAAAGATTCTTTATTTTGTAATGGAACAGAAAGTGAATAGTCCAAACTTGTTTACAGGCAAATGCTCTTGTGTGTGGTACATTAGGAGAAAGTCTTGTTAAAACATGACTGGGCATCTACTTTTTGTCTATGCAATTGAGAAATACACGCAGTCAGAAACACACACACACACGGCACTGTATAGTGGAGTGTAAGTGTTCTTTGATATAGGTTATTCCAGCAAATGCATATGATATGGAAATATATCTAGTTGGCTCTATGGAAAATAACATGATTAGTAAGTTGTCTTTTGAAATGGAAGATATCCTTAGCAAGTTCAGGATATTTGTATTTAAATGACATTGATCCAATATTGGAATAATGGCACAAATAGTGATTATCACTTAATTTCTATCTCTGGCGTCATACCATCGTTAAGCTCTCCCCATCCTCTTTGTAAGACAACTACTACTATAGAGAACGTTCAGCTTACCAAGCAAAGCACTGAGATGATCATGTTCAAACTATAGAAACTTACTAGTCTTAGCAAATTTTAACCTTTTAAGCCTAAAAGTCTTAATATTTCTGGATGATATATTGAACCTAATTATGTACCAACCTTTGAAATGGCTTGTTATTAACATCACAAAAACACAATGTCAGGTCTTATTTATTAACTTCTACCAGATGATACTCAACATAATAATACTTTTTTCTTCACATCAACAATAAAACCTTTCCTTATGTTGTGTCAATCACCCTGAAACTACTGTGGTTATATCAAAATTCTTATTATACTATAAATAAGCATAGCAAATTGCATTATTATTTTGTGCTCAGTTGAAATAAAAATGAAACAAATTATTAAACTTTCCAAATGTTCTGTACAGTCATAGCCATATCTTAAACATGTTGACCAACAGAATTTTCACATGACTCATCTTTGCAAAGAGTGAGCTCTGGGATAATAACTTCTATTACAATTAAAAGCATATTTTTACAAACTTACCATCTATAATATTGGGATTCTCAGGCAATATTTTCACGAAACAAAAGTGCTTTTCATGACAGCATCACTTACTTATTTGTGTTAAGGTGCTGATATTGCTTTAGTTTTTCTATGTTTTTCTATTGTTTTTCATAATGTATATTTTCCACATAACAAGTAGAGACTATTTTTTTTAAGGGAACAGCACCTTTCTATGTTGAAACCTTTCTATGTTGAATATACCTTTCAAGTATGAAAGGAATATTTCATACTTGTAAGAATATCTGTAACATATATGTAAAGGACAAAGAACACTGAAAATCGAGTATCTGTGCATTCATAATGAACACTAAGAAACAGAACCCTGTGTCCTCTAATCCCTTTCAATCACATTTAGTTTCATGTATTATATGTAAATATGTTAATATACATATGTTATATAGTTTTATATATTTGATCTCATTATTTTAACCATCATTAATTCACTAATATTAGATCACCTGAAAATAATGAGTTCAGATTTTTACTTTCTTCTATTGTTTATCATTCAGGAAGCATTTTTGGAATTGCTAGTTTTTTTAATCAGTGTTGTTATATCTCAGATACATACAGATAATCGTTGAAGTCCTTTCTGATAGAAAAAGATTCTGTGGTTTTACTTTGGTATCCTTGGTCTGTGTTCTTTCCAGCCACATGGTACTACTTGTGTGTAACTTAAAATTCCTGGAGAAGGAAATGGTAACCCACTCCAATATTCTTGCCTGGAAAATACTATAGATAGAGGAGACAGGTGGGCTATAGTCCATGGGGCTGCAAAAGAGTTGGACATGACTAAGTGACTAAACAATAACAAAATTGCTTAGTTTAGATCCTTTATTACTCTGTTAAATGTACACAATAAAAATGTGCTTATTTATCTCCCTGTTCCTGATTTTTGAGATGAGACTTTCAATGTTTCACTACTAAATATGATTTTTAGAAAGCATTTTTTATGTAAAAAATTTTTTTTATGTAAAAAAAAGTTCAGTAAACAGGTACTAAATTTTCTGAATGTTTTTTTCTACATCTATGTACAGTGTTTTACAATTAATTTTTTTCTGTAATCTCTAAATTTAATGAGTTACATAAGTGAATTTTCAATTGTTAAACTTTTCATTCCTGGGACAAATTTAACTTATTTATTGTCTTAATAGATTTGATCTGATAGTCATTTGTTTAGGATTTTTCCATATATGGTCTTAAGTAACATTGGCTCCTAAGTTTTCTTATGTTGTTTCTATCTGGTTTTAGTAGAAAGGTGTTCATTAATCTCACAATTGAAGAATATTTCATTTTTTATTCTCTGAAAGAAAATATTCAATGTCACTTTCCTTGAATGTTTGGCTGAACTTATGTCTTAATTTTTGTGGAGATATTAAATTATTGATATAAATTATTAGTTACAGGTCTATTTATATTTAGTCTCTTTATTCTTAATTCGCTATTGAAAAATTATTATTTTTCCTTTAAAAGTTTACTTGGTTAAACTTTACATGTATTGATACAATATTATTAATAATGTTTTATCTTTATATACTTTGTATGCAATATTCCTCCTTTTCATTCATAATACTGTATTTATTTCTTCACTTTTGTTTTGATCAATTTCACCAGATGTATTTATTGCTGTTAAATTTTTCAAAGTGGTAATTTCTCACCTTTTAAATTATCTGTTTTTTTTTTTTTTTTTTTTTCTTGTTGCTGCTGGACCACTTTCTGTTAATTTCAGATATTACTCCCCGTTATCTAACTTCTACTTTCTTTGGGTTTGTTTTTCCCACATATTCTTAATTTGGATGCCTAAATCACTAATTTTCAGCATTTTTTTTTCTTTTATAATTACTTAAAGCTACAAATTTCCCTTGACCTAGCATAGACTTCCCTATAGCTCAGATTGTAAAGAATCTGCCTGCAATGCAGGAGACCTGTGTTCAATTCCCGGGTCAGGAAGATCCCCTGGAGAAGGAAATAGCAATGCACTCCAGTACTCTTGCGTGGAGAATCCATGAACAGAAGGGCATGGTGGGCTACAGTCCATAGGGTCGCAAAGAGACCGACTAAGTGACTAACACACACATCATAGACATACTAGAAAGTGAACGTGAAGTCACTCAGTCGTGTCTGACTCTTGGCGACCCCATGGACTGTAGCCTACCAGCCTCCCCGGTCCATGGGATTTTCCAGGCAAGAATACTGGAGTGGGTTGCCATTTCCTTCTCCAGGGGATCTTCCTGACCCAGGGATTGAACCCGTGTCTCCAGCATTGTAGACAGACGCTTTACCGTCTGAGCCACCAGGGAACCATAATAAAAAGAACTGGATGTCAAATCAAACTCATATGAAGATTGACTCAGCATACACAGATTCTCTCAGCATGTAGCTTTGTTTGGTGCTGTTAAAAGTAATTTTGAATTTAACTTTAAAACGGAGTTATAATTCACACACTACCATAAAAATTCATCTCTTCCTTTCAATTTGGTGTTTTCAGTATAATCACAAGGTTTTGCAACCACTGCATTCTATGTTGCTTCAGTAGTGTCCACTCTTTGTGAGTCCATGGACTGCAGCTCTTCAGGCTCCTCTGTCCACGGAATTCTCCAGGCAAGCATACTGGCACGGGTTGCCATTTCCTTCTCCGGGGGATCTTCCCCGCCCAGGGATCGAATCTGCATCTCATAAATCTCCTGCATTGGCAGGCAGGTTCTTTAGCACTAGCGCCACCTGGGAAGCCCCTTTTTGCCATTATAATCCCAGTATACTTTCATAACCCCGAAAGCACCCCTATACCATTATAGAGCTGCCACTCTCTATTCCCCCTCCACCCAGTCCCTGGCAACCACATATTTACTTGCCTTGTGGGAACATCGTGGGCCTGGTGGGTGTTGACTAATTCCTGGTGAAGCCAGGCAGCATAACCTCCTTTGAGCGTGCCCACTACACGTGCGTGGTGAAGTTCAGTGTACGGCCCATGGTCAGGCTCGCTGTGTAATCCAAGAGCCCAGCTGACCCCTCCAAGCCGGGCAGGAGGAGCAGCCGAAGCCGCAGGCCAAGTTGGATCTCGAAGGGTGATGCATCATGGAGGAGTCAGGGAACACGCCTTTGCGGGTGCAGTTGATCCGCACCCGGTGATCTGCTTCGAGGACCGAACCTGCAGCCTCTATCTAGAAATCCAACCAGGTCAACTGGTCCTGTGAAGTCGTCGGGTGAAAGAGTCAAATGCACTTTGCCTATTCAAGAACTGCGACAGGCACAACCGGCTGCATATAAAAGTGTTGTCCTTCCCCGATGGCCTGAGAGTGGACATCAAGAGAGAGGTGTCGGCCACCAGGAGCCCAAGCAGCCACTCGCTACCTGACAGAGAAGTTCGAGTGGGATGTGGCCGAGAATCGTAAAATCTGGTGCTTGGGGCCGCCAGCACCAGCCTGACATCCTCAAGAACATCACCAAGAGTGTGCGGTCCCTTAAGGAGATCAAGTCTGGCGTGTTGACTGGTGTCCCGGGAGGAGCTGCGCCAGGAGAACGTGCGGGACATGCGCTTTGAGGTCCTTGTAACCAGGGCTGCCATACAGATCACTCCCATTGCCCGCCTGTACGCCGCCTGCCTACTGCCAGCCCGGGTTCATGGACCCGGTGTCAGGAGCAACTGTTCAGTGGCATCCACGGTGTCCGCTGCAACAGAAGCGGGGCCGCATCTTCTAGCAGCCCCAGGTGGCCTGCGCCCCCATATTTGTCGTGAAGGCCTGTCAGCGTTCTTTGGCCTCACCGCCGACCTGAGGTCCCACAGGGGTGGGCGGCCAGTCCTTCCCAAGGGTTTGTGTGACCACTTTCAGTCTGGCCCAAAGGAGTGTTTGCCGACACCAGCACCCCAGGCAGGGTGCGGCGGAGATGTGCAAACGCAGAGGCCTGAAGGAAGGCATCGCTGCTGCACAACTTCCGGGACAATTCCTGGAGCAGCACCTGCTCGGCCATGATTGCCCGCAGCGTCCAGCCGAGATTTCTCAAGATACCGCGATAACGTCGAGAGGCAGGGCTGCTCCGCCTATGGGATTCAGGGGCACACTGGGTGCTACCTGTCAATCTTAAAGCTTGATGGCCTTTCTCCTGAGGTTTAATCAGGATTTCAGAGGTAACAGAATTGCTTTCACAGTAGGGACTTAATTGGTGGGTGGGGGTGTGGTGTGGAGGGATGGGAGGCTGTTTCGGAGAGTTCATATAAATGAATGGGTGAAATAGTTGGCTTTGTTTTTCTTCTTTTAAATTAGAATTATGTCGAGATTCTTTTTTGTGTCTGAATAATATTCCGTTGTATGAATATTCCACATATTGTTTTATAAATTCATCAGTAGATGGGTATTTGAATTATTTCCACTTTGGGGCTGTTATGAATAATGTTATGAATACTGAAGTGCAAGTTTTTTATATGGACATCTGTTTTCACTTCTGTTTGCACTGGATAGAATTGGGTCATTTGGTAACTTGATGTTTGGCCTTCTGAGTAATTGCCAATTTTTTTCCCCAAAGCAGCTGCAATATTTTACACTCCAAACAGCAATATATGAGGATTCCTGTTTTTCTACCCCTTGTCTACACTTGTTATTCTGTTAGTTTTTTAAAAGCTTTATTAGAGCAATCTTAGTGGGTGTGAAATTGCATCTTTTTGTGGTTTTGATTTGCATTTCTCTAATAATTAATGATGAGGATCTTTAAATATCTCTGCTGCCATTTGTGTATCTTCTTTGGAGAAAACCTCTATATCTTTTGCCCATTTTTAAATTGGGTTGTTAGTATTTTCTACTGTTGAGTCATACTAATTCTTTATATTTTTTAGAAGCTAGACTTTTATTAGATACATGATTTACAAGTGTTTTTGCTTGTAGTGAGGGTTGTGTTTTCACTTTCCTTTTTTGGAGTTTTTATATGAATTTTTAAAAATTGAGATGTAGTTGATTTATAGTGTTTCAGGTGTACAGCAAAGTGATTCAGTTAATGTTTTCACTTTCTTGATAGTGCCCTTTGCAGCACAAAATTTTTATTTCCATGATATATATAAATTTTTAAATTGTTCCTTTGATGTCATATCCAAGGTAACATATATTTACTCCTCCTTTTCACATATATTCACACCTCTGTTTTCTTATAAGAGTTATAGTTTTGTAGTTAAGTTTATAATCCATTTTGAGTTAATTTTTGTACATGGTTTGAGGTAGGAGTCAAAATTCATTCTTTTGTATTCATTTACCCAGTACTGACTGTTGAAAACTGACTGTTCTTTCCTCACTGAATAGTCTTGGCATGCTTGTAAAAATCAACTGACTGTAACTATGGGTTTATATCAGGAATCTCAATTCTATTCCATTGAGCTACATGTTTGTCTTTATGACAATACCACACTGGCTGATTATTATAGATTTGTAGTAATTTTTGAAATCAGGAAGTATGATCCCTCCAAGTTTGCTCTTTTTCCAGATTAATTCAACTAAACTGGGTCCCTTGCATTTCCATGTTAATATTAGGGTCAGTTTGAGAATTTCTGGGGAGAAAGGGCTATTGAAATTTGATAGAAGTTGCATTGAACCAGTAGATCATTTTGAAGAGTTTTGATGTCTTCAAAAAATTATGTCTTAGAATCCACTAATGCAAGGTATTTTTTGATTATTTTAGATATTTATTTTTTTCACTGTTTTGTAGATTCTAGTGAAACTTAAGCCAAATGAGCCTTGCACTTATTTTGTTAATTTTATTCCTAAATATTTTTTTTGATGCTTTTATTGTATCTTGTATGCTTTTTATTTCACTTTCTTTCCTAATGACTCACTCAAACCTGCAGAACAGTGTTGAATAAAACTGGAAGAGTATAGATACGATTGTCTTTTTCCTGGTCTTAGGGGAAAGAAACTTCATTCATTACTGTAATATCTTATGTTAGGTATGGATTTTTTACAAGGTAAAAAAATCATGTTGAGCAAGTTTTCTACTCTTACTGTTTTGTTGAGTGTTTTTTTTTTTTAAATCAAGAGTCAGTTTAAACTTTGTTAAAATTTTTTCTGCATCTATTGAAATGTGTTGGTTTCTTCCTTTTATTAATATTAGTATCTATATTGCACTGCTTGATTTTTACGTGTTGAAATATTTCTGGACTACTCACTTGGACATGATGTATAAATTCTTTTAACATGCCTCTAGACTAGGTTTGGTAGTTTGTTGTGAGGATCTATATTCCTAAGGAATTATTTTTTGTATATTCTTATTTCCTTGTAGTGTATTTGTCTAGTTTTGCTATCAGGGTTATATGGGGCTCATATATATATATATTTAGCAAGTGTTTGCTCCTCTTTCATTTTTTGGCAAAATTTATGAAGTTTTAATGAAACAGTCTTTAAATATTTGATGATGTTTACCAATGAAGCTTTGTATTCAAGGATTTTTTTCTTTGTGGGAGGATTTTTTTTGTTATTGTTTTAGTTTCTTTACTTGTTATAGTTCTATTCAGACTTTTTATTTTTCCTTGACTCAGTTTTGGTAGTTTGTGGCTTTCTAGGAATTTGTTCATTTCATTTAGATTATCAAATTAATTGGCAGAGTCTTGTTTATAGTATTCTCTTATAAACTGCTTGCTAAGATAGTAATATCCTTCTTTCATTCTAGCTTTTAGTACTTTGAGTATTGACTTTTTTGTTCCCTTGGTTAGTTAGGCTAAAGTTTGTCAGTTTTGTTAATCTTTTCAAAGAACCACATATACTGTTTTCCACAAATGTATCAGATTATTAGCAGTGTGGGTATATCAGTATTGCCACAACATACCACATCATATCTAACCATTATTATATAGTTCAGTTCAGTTAAGGTAAATTGCTTAGTCGTGTCTGACTTTTTGCAACCCCATGGACTGCAGCACACCAGGCTTCCCGGTCCATCACCAACTCCTGAGCCTACTCAAACTAATGTCCATTGCGTCGGTGATTCTATCCAACCATCTCATCCTCTGTCGTCCCTTTCTCCCACCTTCAGTCTTTCCCAGCATCAGGGTCTTCTCCAATGAGTCAGTTCTTCGCATCAGGTGGCCAAAGTATTGGAGTTTCCTCTTCAGCAACAGTCCTTCCAATGAATATTCAGGACTGATCTCCTTTAGGATTGACAGGTTGGATCTCCTTTCAGTTCAAGAGACTCCCAAGAGTCTTCTCCAACACCACAGTTCAAAAGCATCGATTCTTCAGTTCTCAGCTTTCTTTATTGTCCAAACTCACATCCATACATGACTAATGGAAAAACCATAGCTTTGACTAGATGGAACTTTGTTGGTAAAGTAATGTCGCTGCTTTTTAATATGCTGTCTAGGTTGGTCAAACTTTTCCTCCAAGGAGTAAGCGTCTTTTAATTTCATGGCTGCAGTCACCATCTGTAGTGATTTTGGAGCCCAGAAAAATAGTCTCTCACTGTTTCCATTGTATCCCCATCTATTTGTCATGAAGTGATGGGACTGGATGCCATGATCTTAGTTTTCTGAATGTTGAGTTTTAAGCCAACTTTTTCACTCTCCTCTTTTACTTTCATCAAGAGGCTCTTTAGTACTTCTTCACTTTCTGCCATAAGGGTGGTGTCATCTGTATATCTGACATTATTGATATTTTCCCCAGCAGTCTTGATTCCAGCTTGTGCTTCATCCAGCCCAGAGTTTCTCATGATGTACTCTGCATATAAGTTAAAAAAGCAGGGTGACAGTATACCGCCTTGACATACTCCTTCCCTATTTGGAACCAGTCTGTTGTTCCATGTCCAGTTCTAACTGTTACTTCTTGACCTGCATGCAGATTTCTCAGGAGGCAGGTCAGGTGGTCTGGTATTCCCATCTCTTGAAGAATTTTCCACAGTTTTTTGTGATCTAGGTAGTCAAAGGCTTTGGCGTAGTCAATAAAGCAAAAATAGATGTTTTTCTGGAATTCTCTTGCTTTTTCTATGATCCAATGGATGTTGGCAATTTGATCTCTGGTTTCTCTGCCTTTTCTAAATTCAGCTTGACCATCTGGAAGTTCACAATTCATGTACTGTTGAAGCCTAGCTTGGAGAATTTTGAGCATTATTTTGCTAGTGTGTGAAATGAGTGCAATTGTGCAGTAGTTTGAACGTGCTTTGGCATTGTCTTCTTTGGAGGTTGGAATGAAAACTGACCTTTTCCGTCCTGTGGCCACTGCTGAGTTTTCCAAATTTGCTGGCATTTTGAGTGCAGCACTTTCACAGCATCATCTTTTAGGATTTGAAATAGCTGAACTTGAATTCCACACCTCCACTAACTTTGTTCGTAGTGATGCTTCCTAAGGCTCACTTGACTTAGCATTCCAGGATGTCTGGCTCTAGATGAGTGATCACACCATCGCGGTTTTCTGGGTCATAGAGATCTTTTTTTGCATAGTTCTGTGTATTCTTGCCACAATTTATCTAATATAAATTTAAAATTGCTCTAGTTTAAATTTAAAGTTGCTCTAATTTACATTTTTATTATCTAAGAGAAAAAAAATAATTTTTATGTGCTTATTTAATTTTTTTATTTACTCTTGTTTGAACCTTCTGATGGTGATTTGGTAATTTTTATAAAAATGAATGGCTCAGCAGTAAAGAATCTGCCTCCATTGCAAAAGATGCAGGAGATGTGGGTCTGATCCCTGGGTCCAATCCTTAGGTTGCAAAGATCCCATCAAGGAGGAAATGGCAATCCACTGCAGGATTCTTGCCTGAAAAATTTTTATTTATTTCAAACGGTGCTCTGGAAACATCCTTGTACACATATTCTGTGTGACTAAGATATATTTACTAATAGAACTGATAGGTACATGGTATGTGTGTCGTTGACTTTATTGAATAATACACTTGCTAATTTCCAATGCCATGGCGATGTAGGAATGTTCCAGTTGCTCCATTTTCTTTCTACCACTTGATATTACTACACTTTTAAATCATTGGCCGTTTTCATATTACTTAAGTGTATCTAATTGTGATTTTAATTTGAATTTTCCTGTCTGCTATGAAGTTGAATTTTTTAATGTGCTTTTGGACATTTTGTTTTTATTTTTTCAAAATTGACTATTTGTGTCTTTTTTTCTGATTTTCTAATGAGTCACATCTTTTCTCTTCTTGATTTGTAAGAGTTCTTAATTTAATGAGACTAATAGCCTGAAATCAATTGTATGTAGCTAATATCCTCTTGTACTTGTGCCTTGTATTTTTAATTTACTTATTATTTAGTATCGCCTTTTGATGGACAAAAGTTTTATTTTTTCAAGCTTTTTAAATGTTATTTCTTTCTATATTTTTTCTTATCTATATGTCTTTTTTCTTCTTCATATGTCTATTTCTTTTTATATGTTATTAAGACAGTCTCTACCCTGAGATTATGCAGATATCCATCGACATTCTGTCTCAGCATTTTTGGGTTTTGACTTTCACATTTAGGTTTCAGTCCACCTCATATTGATTTTTAGTGTTATTTGAGTTGTGGTGTGTACTATTCTTTTGTAGTTGATTACTTTTGACTCTATAGTAATTATTGTTCTTGGAAAATTATTTCTGGGAATTTCATGAAGCCTAAGAAATAGATGAGTTTCTTCTGCGTTACATTTGCTTTTGCATCTGCCAGGAACCTAGAGCTCTACTGATATGGTCCAAACTTAAAAAATGTTCATGACTTGAGAGGTCCATGGACTTTCCAATGAATCTAGTGAGGACCGCCATAAGTCACAGGGATGAGATTTTTTGTTTTTGCTTTCTTTTTAGTGTACACTCAACATAGAGAACATTTCACTCTAGTTTTTTGAGTTCTTTTAAAGGTTGTTGAGGTGGTTTATGTTTCTGTTTATTTCTGGTTTATATTTACTCTGAGACTGGTAGCCCTTTGCTGTCCAAAGTCAGTGTGAATTTTACAGTTTAGTTGGAAGTTAAGAAGTTTAACCGTTTTTTGTGCTGTAGGCCCTTTGAAGTCTGTTGAAGCTTACACTCTCTGTTTTGAGAATATATTTTTAGTGCATTGTAAAAAATACAAAAAGTACTTTATAAGAAGTATAAGAGTATTTGAAAATAAAGAAAAAAAATTTTCTTATCCAAGCTCATGGATATTCTGTCCATAGAACTTTAAGTTAAGAATTCTTGAGACTAGACTTTATTAGTTTCTGTCACTTATATGTCATCAAACATCTTTGGACCCAGTCCAAGGTTTTCAGGAACTGCAAATGACCTTTATGTAAGTGTCATTTTTATGCTCTGGTGCTCCAGAGAAAATTCTAGGTTCCTATCTCCTTTGATTTTTTCCTAGTGTTTTCTGTCTTGTTCAGCTTTTCTCTCATATGTTTAGGTAATGATCATAATTAAAAAGACATGACATATATCATCATGATATATGGAAAAATTGATTTAATAAACCTATCCTGCCATTCCAAGAAATATGAGTACTGTACCCCATTATTTTATATTGAATCTTATTTTATATGAGAGAATTTTTTCTGGCTTAACAATTTTAATCCCCTCTTAAATTCTGTTTCCTCCAAAATTTGAGAGATAATGTGCTTTAGGATATTCCTCAAAGAGGGTCTTGCTGTATATAAATTATATGTTATGCTTAAGGAAAAAAATGATTCTGAGGTAAAATAAAGCTGGAAAATTATATATAATTTGCCTTTTACTTGGAAATTTTTTTATGAGCACTAACATTGAAAGTCCTGAAATGTTCTATAGTGAAGATACTTGCTTAAACCATGTTATTTGATCATAGAATCTTTTCTTTATATACTTATACTTATTAGAGTATCACTGGAATATATATATATATATATGCATCTATATATTTAACTTTTTATTTTATATTATAGAGTATCATTGGATTTTATATATATATGCATATGTATGTATATTTAACTCTGTTTTATATTAGAGTATAGGTGATTAAAAATGTGTTAGTTTCAGATGTACAGCAAAGTGATTCAGTTATACATATATATGAATTATATATTTTGAACAGAATTTGAAAAATGTTATGTAATTGAAAAGACTTTGTGACTAGTTAAATTTTAATCTTCATTTCTTCAGTTAATAACTTTGTTAACCTGGTTTTGTTCACTACATTCCTGGGCATATTTTACTCACGTGTAAAATGGAAATGAATATACCTTATAATATATAATTAAATAAACTAATATATTGCAGTTGATTATCAAGTACATGTTCAATAAATATTTGTCAATCTCACTTTATTGGGATCTTTCCATCTTTATTGGTTTAGTGAGTTATGGTATATTCATTCAAGATGCCGTGAAACTCTAATTCATAGACTATTAGATGCTTTTAATTGTACAATTCACCATATTTTATAAGTGCCTAAGAAATTAAAAGCAGTCAGTTAAACTAGGACCTACCTTGAATTTTAAGATGCATCCTGATTTAATTAGTATGTTGAAAAATATTACCTTTGAAATCAGTTATTCCACATCTGTATGGAATTCATAGTATGTGTATCAATTTTGTCATATTGTATTCATCTAATTCTATGTATAATTTCATTATTCTAAACTGTATATGCCATAGATTAATGATGAAGAGTGAAAATCTCACCTTGTATTTTTTCTCTAAATTTTGTTTGTGCTAAAAATTGCACTATTTTTTAAATATGATGTTGCTGTATTATTGCACACACATAAATATTTCTTTATTAACTCTAGCTTGAATTGTAAAATAGTAACTTTCAATATTATTTAGCTCAAATTCTAGATTCCTTCAAAATTTGGTCATGTCAAGTTCTCTTTCTCAGGAGAAAATGTGTATAGTTTATTTATAATTTTTTCTGTCATTAATATGATTTTTGCTTGGCTGTTCTTTTGGAAAAATTTAAAGCATTCAAGGTAGTTATTAATACTTTCACAGCACTACATTTTATCATTTTTATACTATTTCAACAGCTGAAATTTATGTTTTGCATATTTCTGTAAATATACTTCTGCTTTGTTTTTATTTTTAGTGGGATTTGGTACATAAATATTCTATTATTAAATATTAGCATAAATCTTTATTTATATCTGTAAAAGTGAAAGTGAAGTTTGCTCAATCAGGTCTGACTCTTTGAGACTCCTTGAACTTATATAGTCCATGGAATTCTCCAGGCCAGAATACTGAAGTGGGTAGTCATTCCCTTCTCCAGGGGATCTTCTCAACCCAGGGATTGAACCCAGGTCTCCCACATTGTGGGCGGATACTTTACCAGGGAAGCCCTTATATCTGTATAATCTATCAAAGTATTTTACTACTATTAGAGTCAAAGAATCTATTTTTATCTTATAATTTACATACACTGAAATGCACAAATGTTAAATTAATAATTTAATGCATTTTGATAAATGTGTACATCCCCCCATTTTAGATAAAAGATATATTCATCACCCCTGAAAGTTTCTCACCTTCTGGAGATAACCACTATCTTGATATTTGAGTTTAGTTTTCTCTTTTTTTAGGCCTCATAACAATAGAATTATATAATACCCTTTTTTTATGATTATTTTTGTTCTATGTACTTTTGAGTTTCACCAGTGTTACTCCGGGTATTACTAGCTCATTGTTTTTACTACTCAGCATTATACCATTATATAACTACTCAATATTTTTTAAAAGTTTATTTTTCTAGAGATGGACATTTAGATTTCCAGTTTCTGTTACTATCAAAGCTATCACAGATGTCCTTGGATATTTAATTATCTTGGGTAAAAGGGTAGTTGAGTGGAATTGCTGCATTGTAGAGTAAATCTATTTAAATTTGTAGAAATGTATTTAACTTTATAGGATACCATCAAACAAACAATAATATATTCTTCTATTTGAGAATTTTTAAACATTTCAGAGATTTTACAATGAAATAGATAAATTCCCCGCCCGTCTGTATGTTCCTTCTTCCTGTGAGTAACCAGTCCTAACAATTTTTTGACCAATGTATTTTATATGCATCTACAAATATCTATCAATGTCTGTATCTCTTTTTAAAAACAAAAAGTGATGTAAAAACTTACAGATCTGTGTCTTGCTAATTTTCACTTAGCAATGTACATTGGACTGCTTTCTGTATTGGCACATAATGATTTACCTGTTTGCTGTTTGCATAAATTTATTTATTTATTTTTATTTTCCCAGCTTTATTGAGATGTAATTGACATGTAACGTTTTAAGTTTGTCCTGTCGTCAGGCAGTCACTAAGTCATGTCCAATTCTTTGCGACCACATGGACTGTAGACCTCCAGGCTCCTCTGTCCTTGGGATTTCCTAGGCAAAAATACTGGCGTGGGTTGCCTTTTCCTTCTCCAGGAATCTTCCTGACTCAGGGATCGAACCCAGGTCTCCTGAATTGCAGGCAGATTCTTTACCTCTGAGCCACCAGGGAAGCCATCTTGTATAAATTTAGTTGTACACTATGGTGATTTGATGTTTGTATGTATTGTAAAATGTTTACCACAATAAGATCATTGAACACATCCTTTACTTCACATAATAATCATTTTGTTGTTATGGAAAAATGTTTATAATTTATTCTTATTTCTATTTTCAAGTATACAATACAATACAGTTAACTATAGTCACCATGTTGTACTTTAGATCTGAAGTTTTCCTCTTACAACTGTTCCCTTTGACCAACATCTCCTCATTTCCCCCATCGTTTATTTCTGGATTCTGTATTTTGTTCCATTCATCTATGCATTTGTTTTCATGCCAGTACTGATCTTTTACAGTGAATGGTGTCGGATTCGTGATCTCTGAAGAAGATTTGACTTCAGGACCAGGGACCAGCCTTGATCATTCAAGAGCTTTTGTGTAGCAGAGTTTTATTAAAGTATGAAAAGCGACAGAGAAAGCTTCTGACACAGACATCAGGAGGGGGACGGAGAGTGCCCCCTTTGCTAGTTTTAGCAAGCTGCTTTATGTCTGTTCAGTTCAGTTCAGTCGCTCAGTCACGTCCGACTCTTTGCAACCCCATGAATCGCAGCACGCCAGGCCTCCCTGTCCATCACCAACTCCCAGAGTTTACTCAAACTCATGCCCATTGAGTCAGTGATGTCATCCGGCCATCTCATCTTCTGTCGTCCCCTTCTCCTGCTGCCCCAAATCCCTCCCAGCATCAGGGTCTTTTCCAATGAGTCAGCTCTTCATATGAGGTGGCCAAAGTACTGGAGTTTCAGCTTCAGCATCAGTCCTTCCAATGAACACCCACCCTGTCCATCTCCTTTAGGATGGACTGGTTAGAAAGCTGTTAATCAGATGAGAGAGACACCTCAAGGCTGAGGGTTTCACCAGGCCCCTCTCCCACAATATGCATTTTTGAGTTAGGATGGCATGAGGTGTATCATCCCCCAATCATGAAACAATTGAAATGAATACTGGTTTGTTGAGCTATTATCAGCCCAAGGTTTGAGAAAAGAAAAAAAAAGTTAGTCTTAGGTGGAACCATTTTGAAGAAAGGCAAATTCCAAAGCAAATACATAGTTTCATTAACATAGCTTAAGAAAAACATTTCCATAAGAAAAACGAATTGGTTAGCTCAAGGTTTGAGAAAAGTTAACTTAAGGTGGAACCAGGTGTGGGCATAGCAACACAAAATTTTAAGACACTTGCAGCCTGTTTCCTCTGTTTGGAGACCGCTGGCCTTCCTGCCTGTTACCCTCTAGGTACCATGCTGTTCTGATTATTATAGATGCAGTGCATTTTGTAGTGCAATTTGTAATGCAGTTTGAAATAAGTGTGATGCTTTTGGCTATTAGGAGTCTTTTTTTTTTGTAGGAGTCTGTTGATATTTCAAGAGAATTTTAGGATTTTTAAAAAATTTTGTGAGACATGCTATTGAAATCTTGATAAGAATTGAATTGAGTGGACATTTTAACAGTATTTACTCTTCTCATTTATGAAGAGTAAATTTTTCCACTTATTTGTTGTTCTTCAATTTTTTTCACCAGTATCTTACAGTTTTTTTTGTGTATGGATATTTCAGTTGCCTGGTTAAGTTTATTCCTGTGCACTTTATTCTTTTCATGCTATTGTAAATGGATTTGCTTTGTCTGACACACGAATGTATAAGGTAATATACATTTATGTGTCAGTTGCCTCTGATATTTTTTGGTTTCCATTTACAAGGAATGTATTTTTTCATCCCTTCACTTTGAGCTTATATGTGCCCTTAAATCTGGAATGAGTCTCTTGTGGTAGCATATATATAGATACATCTTGTTATCTTTTTTTAATTTGCTCAATCCCTCTGCTTTTTTATTGGATAGCTTAATTCATTTTCATTTAAAGTGATTATTGATAGATGAGGATTTCTTCATGGCATCTTGTTGATATTATATGCGTGTTTTGTAGTTCTTTTGTTTATGTTCTTCTCTTGCTGTCTTCCTTTTTGAACTGATGATTTTTCATAGCAGTATACTCTGATTCCCTTCTTTTTTTTCTTTGTGTGTCTACTATATGTTTTTGCTTTGTGGTTTCTTTAAGGCTTAAATGAATTATTTTATAGATGTAACAGTCTATCTTGAGCTGATAGCAACTTAATTTCAATCACATGCAAAAACTCTACCCTTTTAAATAACCCACCTCCAAATTTTGTGTCTTTGATGTCACAATTTAAATCTTTTATATTTTGTATCTATTAATAAATTATTGCAGTTATAGCTATTTTAGTATTCCTAGAGTTAAATATTTAATACCTCACTATAGTATTGGAGTATTCTGTATTTGAATATACACTTCCCTTTACCAATTTATTTTATGTTTTTGTTTTTGTGTTACTAATTCATGTTCTCTTAACTTGAAAAACTCCTTTCAGCATTTCTTATAAAGCGGGTCAAATAGTGATGAACTCTCTTAGTTTATTGTCGGGAAACTCATTCTTTTTCAATTCTGAAAGACAAGTTTGCCAGCAAAGAAGCTGAGGTCCTCGGCAGAGCAGGCACTAGGAGGCTTGATCATTGCTGCTTCATGCCTGATGTTGATAGCCTTTGCCATTCTTCCTATGCCAGGCCATGCATCTCAGCTTTGCTGATCTCTAGGTGGGATGAAATAAAAGACTATCCTTTGTGCAGTTCTCCCAAAATTTGATTCATAAGAATTGTGTATCATTTCAGTGCCCCCAAAGGGAAGCTGGTAGCTCACACTTTCCCAGGGAGAGGGACTATTTCAGACCAGAGTTTTCTCTTGGCATGACCAGTGTCAGACAAAATGAAGCTGTCTTCCTTCCCATTGTGAGTTGGTATTCTGTTTTTTATATTTTTGGTCCATGTGGCTGAAGTTTCTTAAGTGGACTCTTGAGACTTCCCAAGGCTGTTTTTGTTTGTGTGTCTGACTGTTAATGATTATTGGTAGATGGAAGCTAGGGTCTCCAACCCCATCATTTTGATGATGTTACTCTGAATGAGCTTTCTGCTTTTAATAGCTGTGTGCTATTTTGAATACCTTTTTGTAAGACTTAAGCCAATCGAAAACAGAAACATCTGAAGATATTCTACTATGTTTTTAATATCGATTTTATAGTTGCTTTTTCAAGGACAACACTTTTACAACATAGTTTTGTACATTATTTTGCTTATTTTAAATGTATATATTGACTACTCACTGAAATTTTTGTTTTCTTTTAAAAAGACAATGCCACATCACAAGCTTTGGTTCAATTTGTTAACCCTGAGGAAGCTGTTGAGGTTACTCATGAAGATAAGATGACAAACACTGAAGGTGAGGGCAGAATCTAAATTGTATAGTAACCTATGTAAACTGTATTTATTTTCACTCATTTGCTTGTGATGCCAATGTTATATTTTTATTAAGAAATAAACCTAAATATCATTAATAGTTAACAAAGTACTGATATCTAATATATGGATATAATATTTTAATAAATTTTATTAATAGTGTATTGTTAATTAAAATTTGATTCATAAGAATTGTTTATAATTTCAAAAACTTATGAATGTTTAAAATAAACAGTTTCTTTATCCTTCATGTTAGGACTGACATGTGCTGGAAACTTTCCAGTCCATTAAGGATATGTTTCTTAGAATGAGAATAAGAAGGACTAATGTTTTTGGGTTGTGAAATCCAGAATTAAAAATTGTTCATTGAGATTCCATGAAACAGCTCAGAAAGTGTTTCTGGTGTCCTATGTGGAAAGAAGTAGAAAGAGATGGTTAAATGTATGCATTTTATGTATGCTGTGGGCTTAGTTGCTCAGTCATGTCCAACTCTTTGCGACCCAACGGACTGTAGCCCGCCAGGCTCCTCTGTCCCTGGGAATTCTCCAGGCAAGAATACTAGAGTGGGCTGCCATGCCCTCCTCCAGGGGATCTTCCCAACCCAGGGTTCAAACCCGAGTCTCCCACATTGCAGGTGGATTCTTTACCACCTGAGCCACCAGGGAAGCCCCATTCTATAGTGTTTCATATTTTTTCTCAGATCATTCTCATGGAGAACTCCATATTTATCAAAATATTTAATCTTAATTTTGGTTAATTTAAGCCCAGTTCATCACCTGTACTTCTGACCAACTACTATATATTATTAGTGGTTTCAGTTTATACCCCTGCCTACCTAGGTTTTGATTAATTTGCCAGAGTGACTCACAGGACTCAGAGAAACATTTTACTTACTAGGTTACTGGTTTGTTATAAAAGAATATAACACAGGAACAGTCAGATGGAAGAGGGGCATAAGGCAAGATATGGAAGAAGGTCACAGAGCTTCCACAAGATATGGAGGAAGGGATGTTGTCTCCAAGCATGCCAGTCCCCCCAAATCTCCATATATTCACCAACTGAGAAACTCTCAGATCCCTGTCCTGTTGAATTTTTATGGAGTCTTTATCATATGGGCAGAGTTGATTAAGTCATTGACCACAGATTGTTGATTCACCCTCCAGCCCCTCTCCCCTCCACAAGGGTCAGAAGTTGGTGGTGGGACTGAAAATTCCAACTCTGTAATCAAAAGATTGGTTCTCCTGAGTCCCCATCCTTATCTGGGGTCCAGAAATCACCTCATTAGTATAAAAAATGACATTTTAATTGCTGTCATTGGTTAGGAAATTGCAAGGGTTTTAGCATCTCTGTGCCAAAAACAGATCAAGACCAAATATATATTGCTTATTCTAAATCACGGGAGCTTCCCTGATGGCTCAGCTGGTAAAGAATCCACCTGCAATGCAGGAGATGCCGGTTCGATTAATGGGTCAGGAAGATCTGCTGGAGAAGGGATAGGCTACCTATTCCAGTATTCTTGGGCTTCCCTTGCGGCTCAGCTGGTAAAGAATCTGCCTGCAATGTGGGAGACCTGGGTTCAGTTTCTGGGTTGGGAAGATCCCCTGGAGAAGGGAAAGGCTACCCACTCCAGTATTCTGGCCTGGAGAATTTGCGACTCTCTTGGTCACAAAGAGTCGGACACAATTGAGCGACTTTCAGTTTCACTTTCATTCTAAATCACAGTATCAGAGCAGTGTATGACAAATGAATACTGTGGGACAAAAGTATCTTCAGTATTTTGAGTAACATCAATTTGTTTGTATGGCTTTTAAGAATTAAGAGAACTGTTAATGAATAAGGACAGATTTGATCTGAATATTGAAGGATGTATTTGTATATGAAATGTGAGCAGGGAATTTAAGGAAGAACAGAATGAGTCACATAGTGTGGTGAAATAACACAAAATATGGGAAAAGTAGATTACTTTGAATTCAGCACAGGAAAGATCCAGAAATATAAAGATAATTGGTTAAAATAAAGCTTGAAATGATTGAGGTGCTGTCAAGAAGCATCTTGAATTTCAGGCTCAAAAGTGTGAACTTCATTATTGCTTAGTCTCTGGTTCTGTATCAATTTGATTGGTGATGTTATGTTGCCAAATCTGAGTGTGCTCTGCAGAATTATTTGGGTACAGGAGGAATATGGAAACTATTGTCCTAAACAAATAAACTATTAAATAGTTCTCCAGAAAAGAGAAGTTTATTTGGATCAGCAGATTCAAGATCTGCAGCCATTATGAGCTATGTGCAAGTTCCCCGAAGTTCCCCCAAGGCATACTCTTTTATGGGAAAAGAAGTCAGGAGAGCTACAGTAAACAAGGGCTTCCCAGGTGGCGCTAGTGGTCAAGAGGAGAATGGTACGAGGTTATTTAATTCTGTCACTAGGGAATGGTTGGTGGTCTTTTTATCAAACAGATTTATTGAGAGAAAATTTAAATATGATAAAATCCACTCATTAAGTATATGGGTCAATGATTTGACACCCATTTAACCACCATCTTAAACAGGGTATAGATACTCTTTTCAGAAAATTCGTTCATGTCTTTTGTGTTCACTATCACTTCACCCCATCCTTCATATCCACAGATATGATTTCAGTTTCACCATCTTAAAATTTTAAATAAGTGGAATCATTCCACTTATATGTCCTTTTGTGTCCAGTTTCTTTCAAAGTCTGACAAAGAGGTCTGTGAGATTCATCCATGTGGCTGAATATATTAGTAGTTTTAATGTTGAATATATCAGCAGTTTGTTCATCTTACTGCTCAGTAGTATTCCTTTGCATGAGTGCTGTATAGCCATTGACAGAAACTTTGGGTTTTCTGATTTTGAGCTATCATAAAGCTGTTACAAATAATTACACATAAGTCTCTTATGGACATATTTTTATTTGTCTTGGATAAATACATAGAAGTGGAGTGCTGAGTCATACAATAAGTGTATACTTAACTTTTATAAGAAACTGCCAAACTGTTTTCCAAAAATTATTGACAGTTCCACCAGCAACATATGAGTTACAGTTGTACTGTATGTGTGTGCTCAGTCACTTAGTCATATCTGACTCTGCAACCGCATAGACTGTGGCCTGCTAGGCTCCTCTGTCTGTGGGATTTTTCAGGCAAGAATACTGCAGTGGATTTGCCATTTCCTCCTCTAGGGGATCTTCCCATCCCAAGAATCCAACCCATGTCTCCTGTGTCTCTGGCATTGGCAGGTGGACTCTTCACCACTGAGCCAACTGGGAAGCCTATACCTGTACTGTATTCTCACTAATACTGACTTTGCCAATTTTTAAAATTTTTGGCATTCTAGTGGTTGTGAAGTTGTACTGCACTGTGAGTTAAATATGCACTTTTCTGATGATTATGATGTGGAGCATCTTTTTACATGCTTGTTAGTCATTTGTGTGTTATCTATTGGAAAAGTCCAGTCTTATGCCCATTTTTTATTGGGTTGTTTTCCTGTTGTAAATTTTCTCTGCACATTCCATATGTAAATCATTTGTCAGATGTGTATCTGTTTCCTCCCACTCTTGCTTGTGTTTTCATTTATCGTAATAGCTTTTTGAGGCAAGCTAAATGTTTTGATATTGGTAAAGTCAAATTTATTTTTTCAATGTTTCTCTCTCTCTTCCTTCCTTCTTTCCTGCCTGTTTTTTTTTGTTTGTTTGTTTTATTTAATTTTTTAAATGTATTTATTTTTAATTGGAGGATAATTGCTTTACAGTGTTGCGTTGGTTTATGCTGTACGTCAACATGAATCAGCCCTAAGTGTACATGTGTCTCCTCCCTCTTGAACCTCCCTCCGACATCCCAGCCCATCCCACCCCTCTATGTTGTCACAGGACACCAGATTTGAGCTCCCTGTGTCATACAGTGAATTTTCACTAGCTATCTGTTTTACATATGGTAATGTTTGTGTCTCAGTACTACTTAAAAGATGTTTACTCCTTGGAACAAAAGCTATGACCAACCTAGACAGCATATTAAAAAGCAGAGACATTACTTTACTAACAAAGTTCCATCTAGTCAAAACTATGGTTTTTCCAGTAGTCATGTATGGATGTGAGAGTTGGACTATAAAGAGAGCTGAATGCCAAAGAATTGATGCCTTTGAGCTGTGGAGTTGGAGAAGACTCTTGAGAGTCCCTTGGACTGCAAGGAGATCAAACCAGTCCATCCTGAAGGAAATCAGTCCTGAATATTCATTGGAAGGACTGATGCTGAAGCTGAAACTCCAATACTTTGGCCACCTGATGTGCAGAACCAACTCGCTGGAAAAGATCCTGATACTGGGAAAGATTGAAGGTGGGAGGAGAAGGGGACGACAGAGGATGAGATGGTTGGATGGAATCACCAACACAATGGACATGAATTTGAATAGGCTCTGCAAGTTGGTGATGGACAGGGAAGCCTGGTATGCTGAAGTCCATGGGATCGCGAAGAGTCGGACGCAACTGAGCGACTGAGCCGAACTGAAATACTCTCCCAATTGCGTGTTTGTTTTTTAAAACTATTTTTTCTATTATGTCCTGGCCTATCTTGTTTCTGATGAGAATTATAGCAGTTATTCATAGCATGTCCTCTATATAATAGAGGACATGTCCTTTTGTATCTGGCTGCTTTAAAGATTTCCTCTTTAATTGGTTTTCAACAGTTTGACCAAACTGTTGATGTTTTCAGACATAGTTCTCTTTATATTTTCATATTGTGTGAGATTTGTTGAGCTTCTTGGATGTGTGAGTTGATGTTTTTCATGAGATTTTGAAATTTTTTGGCTGTTATTTCTTCAAATATTTTTCTCTCCAAATTTCCCTCTCTTCTCTTTCCAGACCCTCAACTTCACATATGCTGGACTTTGATTGTGTTTGATTTTTTTTCCCTAGAATTCCTTGAGGATCTGTTCTTTTTTCTTCATTTTTATTTCTTTTCTTTAGATTGGATAATTTCTATCAATCTGCCCGTTCATTCTTTACTCAGGGAAAGGTCTCTTCCTACGTTCCCCCACCGCCAGTGTATAACAAAACTAAAAGGAGCTTTGTTTTTCATTAAAAAAAAGTTAACAGTACTTTCTGTTCATCACACAGAGGCTTTGCAAGGAGAAGAAATTATTTCTAAAGTTATGAGCACTAGCTTATTCTGCATTTTGGAAGAAAACCAGGATATTAAAAGGGGTAATGGAATGTGAGAAAAAAAATTGGGTTGGGTAAGAGTTTTTCCTCAGAGAACTGACTTGAGATAAAGGCATGATACAATAATTTCAGTGATCGATGTAAAGGAATTACATATTAAAAGCAGAAAAGGAAGAATGGTAGTGATAAAATCTTAAATTATAGGGCCTGTGTGAATAAACTGTGTAAGGATCTAATTCATTGAGCGAAGAGAGTTGGCAGTTAATGAACATAAACAACCCTTTGCCCACACAATCAGACCATCCATATTTTTTCTCAAATGGAAGTTTCATGTTGCAGTCTCAACAAACCTCAACTCTGGTTAGGTCCAGAAGGATCTTACTCTTATGCATTGATTCTGAGCAAGGATGTTGGAGTTGGGCTGATTTTTAGAGAGAATGAGTGCCCCGCCTGAGTTTAATTCTTGAAATATTTACCCAATTTTTTATGCACAGGCTTTACAAGGTAGAGCTCTATCAACTTAATGTTTGACTAAAACTGTTAATTCATTGTATCATGGAGTTGTAGGTGAAAATGATCTTATATAACACCCTGCCATCTGATTCATGTATTCAGTGAGAAATCTAAGGTTAGAGATTAATTTTACCCTAAGAATCACAGTTATCAGTCAGTCAAGCTGATAAATGAATGACCAGAGACAGCAAGTTTAGTGACCTAAGTGTATCTATAGCATGTGACACATGAAAAAAAAGAAAGGAACGTTGTAACTCATACCCTTAGTATTAGGATAAAGCAGTAATGAGAACTCAGAGATTCTTGTTCTTCCTTGTGCTGCTTATAGTGCCATGTCTTTTGTAGACTTTTAGTGCAAACTCTAACTTTACAATATTTCCTTTCCCCCACTTTACCATATGTAAAATGTTAATCCTAAACCATGGAGTGCTCTGGAAATTAATGAATAACTCATCTGGTAGGTTGAGAATGGCACATGAAGAAAAATATTAAAAGAGTCATGGTTATCCTTGTTTCCTCCACATTTAATGAAGCAAAACAAATGCTTTGACTGTAAGGAACACTGCCTGCTTGTTAAATGTATATTAAAACCCTATTTTTAGAAGGCTGGACAACATGACTGTATTAGGATATTTTGATAAGAGATCAATATGTAACTTTTATCAGCTTGGTTTTTTTCTTTTTTGGTCCTCTGAGTGTTACAGAGATGAAAATGTATATCTGTGTATGAAATAAAGAGGCAAAATAGAATATAACAAAAAATTAGTCACGCCAAGTATGTGTGTTCCCCATGGTCAAAGCAAAGTAAAATACATTAGAATATCAGCGCTGATATCTTGAAAGAACATTCGAACTTCACAAACAAGTGACGTGAAACTTTTGAGATGTCCCTGAGATATCCTTTTAGAAACACTTCTCTTCATTTCACCACATCTTTAAATATAAAAACAACCTTCATGGTATTGTGTATACTCCCAAGCCAGAGAGAAATAGTTTAAGTTCCAGCTCTCCCACTTCTCAGCTCTTTGCAGTGCAACACTTTAGATAGCAACTTCCCTAAGCTTTGATTTCCTCATATATGAAATCAAGACAAGAACCCCTTTCAACTGATTGTTGTGAAGATTAAATAAAATGTGGCATCAAAAGTGCTTAGTGTAGCCCCATGTTTGGTACATATATTTAGTGCTCAAAAAGGTAAAAAAAATATGTATTTTTTTCCTATATGGACTATTATTCTGCATGTAGGATATGAACATATGTGGGATAGCCACATTGATAAATGAAACCTATGCCATTTTGACAGATAATTTATTTTTGGAGGAGGATATTTTGAGATTTCATTTAAAGATATTTAAAAGACTTCAGTTTATATGAAGCTGTCTAAAATATTTACCATCTCTATGTGTTGACAATGAAACAAAAGACACAGACTGAAGGCAACAGAATTGCTTCTGTGTTCCTCAAGGTCAACTGAAATGAGAACATCGGTCTGTTCTCACTGAGGCCCCAAGCCTATTTCGTGTCTTGCATTTAAGATCAGTGATTGCAGCTGTAATCCAGCTCAGAAGAGTCCTTAGAGGCCACAGGACTGCAAGTAAGCACTTTGGTGGAGCTTCATGGACAACTTTGCTGTGCTTCTGCAACCTTCAGTTGATTCGGGACATGCCAGGATTAGAATCACTGAGGCACATCAGACTGAGTGGATTTTATGATGAGTACAACTTGAATGCCACAGTGAGAACATCAATCACTCTTCGCATGAGACTTCAATTTTCAGAAATGGAGGGTAGAAAATGAGGTTATTATGAGGATGATGGGGACCTGCTTTTATTTATTTATTTTTTCAGCAGGGGAAACCATGCTGAATTTAAGGAAGAACTTCAATGCATGAGTGGTTGGATATTATTTACACTGGAACATGTGGTGTCTCTTTGAGAGGAGAATTTAAAATATATGTCAAAGTCATTTCTTAAGTGATTCAAGGTCTATGTAGAAACAAATGGATTAACCAATTTTCCGCCTTTTTTCTGTCTTTTTTCATGATACCATGGAACACTTCAACTTTTAAATTTTCCTGAAGTTTTCTTCTCACTTCTTAGGCTTATTTTTATTTGTTACATTTTGTGTTATAAATGATCATTTTATTTTACTTTTCAGATTATTGGAAGGTTCATTCTGTAATTCTCTGACATTTATCAATCTGTTGATTGGAGTTGGAGTGTTAGTGCTAGTAAAGCAGAAACTTTTTGTACATTCTGAAGATCAAGGTTTACTTTTCTGTATATAACTGTGAACTGATGTCCTCTGTCTGCTTTACCTGTAGAGCTGAATAAAGGCCTTTATTTTGGCTACCCATGCCGACGTGAAAGCTGTGCTTTAGTAAACATCCCGGCTCCATGTGTCAACAAGATGATTGCACACATTGAAGATATGGAGTCTAAAATACAGGAGCATCTGAAACGGGTAAGTCATATCTAACATGCTGAAATTTTTGTATAGGGTCTATAGGTTTCCCTGGTGGCTCAGTGGTAAAGAATCCACCTACCAAGCAATTAATGCCCATTCAATCCGTGGGTCAGGAAGATCCCCTGGAGAAGGAAATGGCTACCCACCCCTGTACTATTTGCCTGGGAAATCCCCTGGGCAGAGCAGCCTGGTGGGCTACGGTCCATGAGGTCATGAGAGTCAGACATGACTGAGTGACTAAAGAACAATATAGGGCCTATAAGGGTCTGTTACTTAAAGGACCCAGGGAGTTATTTATTTATTTATTTTTAATGATTCTTGGATTTTATAGAATCTTTGCTTAGTTGCACAGTTTACTAGTCTGGACATGTTTTTGATAGTGTCACTTCAGAAGGGTGAAATGACCTTATTAAACAGATTTTTTTTCTCCTGCGTGTTTGTTCTTTATCTTAGCAGCAATCATGCTAAGTAGTAATTTCCATAAGCCAACTTGACTAGTAAATTAAATAGTATTTACATCCTTTTCAGGGACACTAAACTGATTAGATGTTTAGATGAGTAAATTGGTGTATAAAAGGACAGAATGCCCTTTTTTAATGAGTTATTTGGTTTTAAAGAAATACTTAACAGGTCTGTTAAAAGAGAATACAATGATTCTTTGTCTTTTTAATGTTAAAATTTGCCTTTATTATTCTGAAGGGGGTTTAATCTTGAAGTTACTATAACTATCTATTATTTTCAAAGGATAATTTAGGAATGATTAAAAACCTTCTCATACCTTTTATTCATATTACATTTCTAAGTAATTAATTCACAACTACACTGCCCAGATAGGAAGCAAAGTTGGCCAGAAATCTGTGCTATTTCTTTTCCTTGATCACTCTTACTGTTTCTGGCTCTGAGTTCCAGTGGGCCGTCGTCATGCTTGATCTAAGGTGCTGTTTCCTTTCAGAGGAGTTAGAGTGCAGAATTTAAGATCACGGCCCTAAGAGCCGCAACTTCTGTGAACTTAGATGCTGCTACTGCTGCTAAGTCGCTTGTCATGTCCGACTCTGTGCAACCCCAGGGACGGCAGCCTACCAGGCTCCTCTGTCCATGGGATTTTCCAGGCAAGAGTACTGGAGTGGGGTACCATTGCCTTCTCCGAACTTAGATGAGAATGGTGATAATGACACCATGTTAGATAACATGTGACGTGCACTCAGTATATATTGACTGTGTGTTGTTATTTCTATAACATTATATATATCATTCTATGTTAGTATTTATACCTGTGGCTGCTTTGTTCTCCCACATTAGAACACTCCTTCAGAAAATGCTTTGCAGGTCATCTGTCTGATGGTGGCCTGGGCCTTGAAGAGTATAAGTAGATAGAAGAGAATTCATATTAATTAATATGATATGCTGGGACTTCCCAGGTGGCTCAGTGATAAAAGAATCCACTTGCCAATGCAGGAGACGTGAAAAACTTGAGTTCAATCCCTGGGTCGGGAAGATCACTGGAGGAGAGATTGGTAACCCATTCCAGTATTCTTACCTGGAAAATCCATGGACAGAAGAGTCTGATGGGCTACAGTCCATGGAGTTGCAAAGAGTTGGAAACAGCTGAGCACAGACAGATAGAATATGATATGCTCTACACTTCACAAGTGTTTTAATTAACAATTATATATGTTGCTAAAATGATGAAAATAGATTGATAGGTGTATATGAATAGTCAAAGGCCCCAACCTTTGGCCTCACACTGATAACTCCTGTCGATCAGCAGTGGCATTAGATTAGAAGTACTATGCACAATAAATGTAATGTGCTTGAATCATCCCCAAACCATCCCCCAAGCCTGGTTCGTGGAAAAATTGTCTTCCGTGGAACCTGTCCCTGGTGCCAAAAAGGCTGGGGCCACTGCTATAATATAACTCAGAACTATTGTTGAATGGTTACTGTTCTGTCTACATGGAGAAATAATAATTTTAAATAGTTTAGAGTCTTATTTACGGTCATAAGACAGAGTTGGGATTCGATCACACTCCCCCTGTTCCCAAAGCCCATGTTCATTACCCATTCCTGCTCAGGATTCTGAGCGGTTAGCTAACTGTTAAAACAATGGTTAACGGGCTAGCTAAAACAGTGACCTCGTGCATGCATGCTCGAGGTTGTGTCCGAGTTGCTTCAGTTGTGTCCGACTCTTTGTGACCCTATGGACTGTAGCCCACCAGGCTCCTCTGTCCATGGGATTCTCCAGGCAAGAATACTGGAGTGAGCTGTCATGCCCTCTTCCAGGGGATCTTCCTGACCCAGGGATCAAACCTAGGTCTCCTGCAGGCAGATTCTTTACTGCTGAGTCACCAGGGAAGCCCAAAAAATGACCTCAGGTAAAGTAATTCACAAAATAAGCTAAGTATTGCATAGCTTATCTTAAGGAAAATTGAAAAAAGCAGGCTTTTTCTGTAGATATATTATGTAAATAAGCCAGCTGCCATAAGTTTCTCCATCCATTCATAGATGTTTAAATGTAATTCTGAATCTTGAAAAGAAGATTCATCAAAGTAGAGTTACTGTGAACATTTTACCTACATTTATTTTTTGTAAGAGTGAGAAAACATTGAAAAATGATGGAAATAATCACCTGGATATCTTCCCATACAAATAAGAGGTTTTGATTTGCTTTTCTTCTACTTTATACACCCACACTGCCTAGACTAGAGATGATTTTATTTAATTTGAAATGATCTCTACTCAGTTGAAAGTTTCTTTTTCATTTAATCAATACAAGTCATTAAGATGTTACCATGACTTAAAAGAATGGCTCAGAGAGAAGCTATTTAGAAATCATTCTTTAAATATAAAAAAATTCACTGTACACAAGTAATAACTTTATCATTAATAGCAATAATAATATAGCTAATATTTTTAAGTGTTTACTGCATATCATAGGCTGTATTAAACACTTAATATACATGATTTTATTGAATCCTTATGGAAACCTTGTGAGGTAGAAACTGCCAATATCCCCAATTATGGATGAAGAAAATGATTCCAAAAGTTGATTTCTCCTTTCTCCTAGAGCCAGTATCCAGACCAGGTGTGTTTCAGACCTAGGAATATCCTATTCACTACTATACTAAATAATCTCTCTGCTTGAGAGTATATCAGCTGTGAGGACCAATAACATGAATGTTAAAATGCTTATCATTGGAAAACTTTGCTTTACTTATACCATTTTGTAACTTTTTAATTCTGAAACCCTTGTATTTGATCATCTCATCCTCTTGATCAAATACTTTGAGTTCTTTCATTCTGTTAGCTCTGTTTCATTTGAAATGTCAAACCTCAGATCACTGTTTCCCATTCTATCATACCAATATTTTTACTTCTTGCCTAATCAGTTCATCTCTTAAAACACTCACCAATTGATACATTTAGTCCTTTACTTCTTTATCCTGCCTTCCTTTTAGTCTGACAGAGGGCCAGATCCAATGAGCTCTTGTTTTTTTCTTTTTCTTCAATGACCAAAGATTTATTTTTTTATTTTTTTTTATGATTAGTCTGACTTTATTTATTTATTTTTATTAGTTGGAGGCTAATTACTTCACAACATTGCAGTGGGTTTTGTCATACATTGACATGAATCAGCCATGGAGTTACATGTATTCCCCATCCCGATCCCCCCTCCCACCTCCCTCTCCACCCAATTCCTCTGGGTCTTCCCAGTGCACCAGGCCTGAGCACTTGTCTCATGCATCCACCTGGACTGGTGATGCTGTTTCACCATAGATAATATACATGCTGTTCTCTCGAAACATCCCACCCTCGCCTTCTCCCACAGAGTCCAAAAGTCTGTTCTGTACATCTGTGTCTCTTTTTCTGTTTTGCATATAGGGTTATATTACCATCTTTCTAAATTCCATATATATGTGTTAGTATGCTGTAATGTTCTTTATCTTTCTGGCTTACTTCACTCTGTATAATGGGCTCCAGTTTCATCCATCTCATTAGAACTGATTCAAATGAATTCTTTTTAATGGCTGAGTAATATTCCATGGTGTATATGTACCACAGCTTCCTTATCCATTCATCTGCTGATGGGCATCTAGGTTGCTTCCATGTCCTGGCTATTATACACAATGCTGCGATGAACATTGGGGTGCACGTGTCTCTTTCAGATCTGGTTTCCTCAGTGTGTATGCCAGGAGTGGGATTGCTGGGTCATATGGCAGTTCTATTTCCAGTTTTTTAAGAAATCTCCACACTGTTCTCCATAGTGGCTGTACTAGTTTGCATTCCCCACCAACAGTGTAAGAGGGTTCCCTTTTCTCCACACCCTCTCCAGCATTTAGTGCTTGTAGACTTTTGGATAGCAGCCATTCTGACTGGCGTGTAATGGTACCTCATTGAGGTTTTGATTTGCATTTCTCTGATAATGAGTGATGTTGAGCATCTTTTCATGTGTTTGTTAGCCATCTGTATGTCTTCTTTGGAGAAATGTCTGTTTAGTTCTTTGGCCCATTTTTTGATTGGGTCATTTATTTTTCTGGAATTGAGCTGCAGGAGTTGCTTGTTTATTTTTGAGATTAATCCTTTGTCTGTTGCTTCATTTGCTATTATTTTCTCCCAATCTGAGGGCTGTCTTTTCACCTCACTTATAGTTTCCTTTGTAGTGCAAAAGCTTTTAAGTTTCATTAGATCCCATTTGTTTATTTTTGCTTTTATTTCCGATATTCTGGGAGGTGGGTCATGGAGGATCTTGCTGTGATTCATGTCGGAGAGTGTTTTGCCTGTGTTCTCCTCTAGGAGTGTTATAGTTTCTGGTCTTACATTTAGATCTTTAATCCATTTTGAGTTTATTTTTGTGTATGGTGTTAGAAAGTGTTCTAGTTTCATTCTTTTACAAGTGGTTGACCAGTTTTCCCAGCACCACTTGTGAAAGAGGTTGTCTTTTTTCCATTGTATATCCTTGCCTCCTTTGTCAAAGATAAGGTGTTCATAGGTTCGTGGATTTATCTCTGGGCTTTCTATTCTGTTCCATTGATCTATATTTCTGTCTTTGTGCCAGTACCATACTGTCTTGATGACTGTGGCTTTGTAGTAGAGTCTGAAGTCAGGCAGGTTGATTCCTCCAGTTCCATTTTTCTTTCTCAAGATTACTTTGGCTATTCGAGTTTTTTTGTATTTCCATACAAATTGTGAAATTCTTTGTTCTAGTTCTGTGAAAAATACCTATGGTAGCTTGATAGGGATTGCATTGAATCTATAGATTGCTTTGGGTAGAATAGCCATTTTCACAATATTGATTCTTCCAATCCATGAACACGGTATGTTTCTCCATCTGTTTGTGTCCTCTTTGATTTCTTTCATCAGTGTTTTATAGTTTTCTATGTATAGGTCTTTTGTTTCTTTAGGTAGATATACTCCTAAGTATTTTATTCTTTTTGTTGCAATGGTGAATGGTATTGTTTCCTTAATTTCTCTTTCTGTTTTCTCATTGTTAGTGTATAGGAATGCAAGGGATTTCTGTGTGTTAATTTTATATCCTGCAACTTTACTATATTCTTTGATTAGCTCTAGTAATTTTCTGGTAGAGTCTTTAGGGTTTTCTATGTAGAGGATCATGTCATCTGCAAACAGTGAGAGTTTCACTTCTTCTTTTCCTATCTGGATTCCTTTTACTTCTTTTTCTGCTCTGATTGCTGTGGCCAAAACTTCCAACACTATGTTGACTAGTAGTGGTGAGAGTGGGCACCCTTGTCTTGTTCCTGATTTCAGGGGAAATGCTTTCAATTTTTCACCATTGAGGGTAATGCTTGCTGTGGGTTTGTCATATATAGTTTTTATTATGTTGAGGTATGTTCCTTCTATTCCTGCTTTCTGGAGAGTTTTAATCATAAATGGATGTTGAATTTTGTCAAAGGCTTTCTCTGCATCTATTGAGATAATCATATGGTTTTTATCTTTCAATTTGTTAATGTGGTGTATTACATTGATTGATTTGCGGATATTAAAGAATCCTTTCATTCCTGGGATGAAGCCCACTTGGTCATGGTGTATGATTTTTTTAATATGTTGTTGGATTCTGTTTGCTAGATTTTGTTAAGGATTTTTGCATCTATGTTCATCAGTGATATTGGCCTGTAGTTTTCCTTTTTTGTGGCATCTTTGTCTGGTTTTGGAATTAGGGTGATGGTGGCCTCATAGAATGAGTTTGGAAGTTTACCTTCTTCTGCAATTTTCTGGAAGAGTTTGAGTAAGATAGGTGTTAGCTCTTCTCTAAATTTTTGGTAGAATTCAGCAAAGAGCTCTTGTTAATGGTCCACCATCTTCACTTCTACATCCAGGCTTCTGAATAGTGATAGAGAACATTACACAATAATTTATATTGGAGATATTATGCATTCATGGTCTCCAGCCTCAATGGGACCTTTAATAGCGCTCTGAAATCATTCTATTTGTCAACCTGAACTTTCTCTAATATTCTTTGGTGGCTTCTCCAGTCCTCTCTTTTGTTTTGGTTTCCAAATCCTCCTCCTCCCTACTCCTTCCTTTCTTACTCCTCAAAGAAAAAAGGAGACAAAATAAAAGAAATGCTTCAAACCCCTTTATCTCACCTATGAACATTCTTGAATTCCACAAACATAATCCTCTTTGTCCTTCTATGGACTATTTCCCTCTTCAGCACAATAGCTCCCCCTTCACCTGCATTCCATCTTCTGCCTTTGCAAGGATCTTGTTCCATCAGGCATTTTTCTCACCATCCTATCCTCCAAATCCCCTTTTTTTCTTAATTCACTCCTATCAAAATTTAAAATACTGATTTTTCTTGTTTTCAGGAAATTTGTTTTCATTCCATACATACCCTTAAATATATCCATCCCCTTTTCAGTTTCTCTTCTCATTTAACATCTGAAAAGAGTTAACTTTTAACTTAACATCTGAAAAGAGTTGCCTAAATTTAGTATCTCTGATTTCCCACCTCCCAAATGCTCATTCATTCATTGCAATCTGTATTTGGCCCCCATTATTCTAATGAAAATATCTTCAGAAAAGTAACTTGTTTTTTCTGTTATCTGTTGCTTCATGCATGCGTGTACACACACACACATACCAAAAGTTTGTGGCTAGAACAAGACATTTATGGTTTTAGCAGTTATACTTAAATATTTGAGACATTTTACATCTGGGAGACATGTATGTACTTGAAGCCAAAGATAAGATAATGGTGGATTAAAAATGGCTACCCTCCTCCTTTCCATCTCCTTACCTTAACAGACAGTCTGTTCTCTCAACCTTTAAAACATAGACTTGGACTTGTGATTTGTTTTAAACAACAAATGTATCAGAAGAAGTGTCATACAACTTCTAAGAAAAGTCTCAAGAGGCCTTGAAGCTTCTGCCTTTGCTCTCCTGTCGCCATAAGTTCAGGTGAAGAAGCATAATCTAGCCTCCTTGAAGATGAATGACCCAGTCGAGGGACAGGCCCTACCTACAGCAGTCACAAACCATCACCTGTGAGTGAGGTTGTCTTGAACTACCTATCCTCGTCAAGGTGCCAGATGACTGCATTTGTTTGAGGTCATATTAGTGACCAAAAAATCACACAGCTGAGCCCATCGTACACTGGTGACTCACAAAATTATGAGCAAATAAAATGGGGATTGTTTTTAGCCATTGAGTTTAAGAGTGGTTATTATGCAGCAGTAACTCTGCATTGTTGAATATGACCCTGAAGTATACTGGCATATCTGCATATATGCCACAAATTAAAGTGAGTAAAATGGAAAATTTGATTCTGTGTAGTGTTGAAAATGAAACTTGCTCCTTCTAATTTATATGCTTCATAATACACTTTTATATTTGGTAGGTAGTTCTGTCTTTTTTTTTTTTTTCATTTTAAATTACTTTGACTGTTCTGTTTTAAAATTTATTTGGCTGCATTGGGTCTTAGTTGCAGCACGTGGGATCTTTGTTGCATCATGCAGGATCGTTTGTTGAGGTGCATGGACTCTCTAGTTGTGGCAAATGGGCTCCAGTAGTTGTGGTATGCAGGCTCTCTGGTGGTGGCTTGCAGGCTTACTTTTATGGCATGCAGGCTTAGGTGCTTGGCAGCCTGTGGGATCTTAGTACCCAGTCAGGAGTTGAACCTGTGTCCCCTGTATTGTAAGGCAGATTTTTAACCACTGGACAGCCAGGAAAGTCCCTAAATTCTCACATACATGCGTAATGATTACTTTAGTCTGTTTTGTATTTGAATAATGACACTCATGTGTGCATGCATGCTAAGTTGCTTCAGTTGTGTCCAACTCTTTGCAACCCTATGGACCATAGCCTGCCAGACTCCTCTGTCCATAGGATTCTCCAGGAAAGAATACTGGGGTGGGTTGCCATTTCCTCCTGCAGGGGATTTTCCCAACCCAGGGATCAAACCTACATCTCCTGCGACTCCTGCATTGATAGGCAGTTCTTTATTGCTAGCACAACTGGGAAGTCCAAAGAAACTCATAGCAAATTTAGTTTTTCTCTTTTATAATATTGTGGAGAAAAGATAAATATGCCTTCAATTTATTACTATATTCACTTATGTTCATTCCAGTATTTCTGTTATATCTGAATAAATTCTTATTTTTCATGCTATAAACTTTTTTCAAATATTTGGATACTCTTTTTTGTCCTTGTATTTATTAAAGATAAACCAGACTGATTACTGGTTGCTGGCATAAGTTTTTGTTGTTTTTTTGTTGCTGTCATTATTTCCTTGCTTTTTAGCAACTGTCAGAGTCTGCTTACATCAAAGGCTTTTGTCCAGCATATAAAAATTTCTACTCAGGCTCTTTGTAAATAGGAAGTAATATGCTTAGGCAAGAAAGTTGTGGGCCTTCCCTTTTGCCTTAATAAGCTTACTTTTGAGTTTTTAGCCCATTATAATCTTTTCACTCATTTGTACATCTGCTTTTGTTTTTCTGCATGGACTTGTTTGCATCTATGTAAGATTCTGCTGGTTGTGGAGGCTCTGTTTTGCTTCTCTCTAGAGCAATAACTTCCATTCTTAGATATTCTCTGCAACTTGGGCATATCTCCAATGTGGTCAGAGAATTTTTCTCATGGCAATGTCTAGAGGGTAACTTTTTGGCTGTGTATTCTGGATTCTTTGGATGGAAAGCAGCAGACTGGAGTGACCTGTCTCATCACAGGCAGCCCCTCCATTATTTACTTTGATTCAGTTCAGTTCAGTTCAGTCGCTCAGTCGTGTCTGACTCTTTGCGAGCCCATGGACTGCAGCACGCCAGGCTTCCCTGTCCATCACCAACTCCCAGAGTTTACCCAGACTCATGTCCATTGAGTTGGTGATGCTGTCCAACCATCTCATCTTCTATCATCCCCTTCTCCTCCTGCCCTCAATCTTTCCCAGCATCAGGATCTTTTCTAATAAGTCAGTTCTTCATATCAGGTGGCCAGAGTATTAGAGTTTCAGCTTCAGCATCAGTCCTTCCAATGAACACCCAGGACTGATCTCCTTTAGGATGGACTGGTTGGATCTCCTTGCAGTCCAAGGGGCTCTCGAGTGTCTTCTTCAACACCACAGTTCAAAAACATCAATTCTGCGGCACTCAGCTTTTTTTATAGTCCAACTCTTACATCCATACATGACTACTGGAAAAACCATAGCTTTGACTAGATGGACCTTTCTTGGCAAAGTAATGTCTCTGCTCTTTCATATACTGTCTAGGTTGGTCATTACTTTTCTTCCAAGGAGCAAGTGTCTTTTGCTTTCATGGTTGCAGTTACCACCTGCAGTGATTTTGGAGCCAAAAAAAATAAAGTCTGCCACTGTTTCCACTGTTTCCCCATCTATTTCCCCATGAAGTGTTGGGACCAGATGCCATGATCTTAGTTTTCTGAATGTTGAGTTTTAAGCCAACTTTTTCACTCTCCTCTTTCATCAAGAGACTCTTTAGCGCTTCTTTGCTTTCTGCCATAAGGGTGGTGTCATTTGCATATCTGAGGTTATTGATATTTCTCCCAGCAATCTTGATTGCAGCTTGTGCTTCTTCCAGCCCAGCGTTTCTCATGATGTACTCTGCATATAAGGTAAATAAGCAGGGTAACAGTATACAGCCTTGACATACTCCTTTTCCTATTTGGAACCAGTCTGTTGTTTCATGTCCAGTTCTAACTGTTGCTTCCTGACCTGCATACAGATTTCTCAGAAGGCAAGTCAGGTGGTCTGGTATTCCCACCTCTTGAAGAATTTTCCAGAGTTTGTTGTGGTCCACACAAGCAAAGGCTTTGGCATAGTCAGTAAAGCAGAAGTAGATAATTTTCTGGAACTCTCTTGCTTTTTCTATGATCCAACGGCATAGATGGATCTATGTTGGCAAATTTGATCTCTATGTTGGCAATTTGATCTCTGGTTCCTCTGCCTTTTCTAAATCCAGTCATGTCTGACTCTTCGCCACCCCATGGACTGTAGCCTACCAGGCTCCTCTGTCCATGGAATTCTGCAGGAAAGAATACTGGAGTGGGTTGCCATTTCCTTCTCCAGGGGATCTTCCCAACCCAGAGATCGAACCCAGGTCTCCCACATTGCAGGCAGACGCTTTACCGTGTGAGCCACCAGGGAAGCATTTACTTTGGTTATCAGCAGCTTGTTCTCACATACTGGGAATTTCTCATGAGTTCCACACAGAAACTTTTCACCTTTCCTGAAATGGTCTCCACTTGTTGTTTCTTTTTTAAAAAATATATTTATTTGTTTTTAATTGGAGGATAATTGCCTTATAATATTTTATTGATTTCTGCCATACATCAACATGAATCAGCCATAGGTATACATATGTCCCTTCTCTCTTGATCCTCCCTCGCACCTCCCACTCCATCCCTCCCCTCCCATGTTGTCACAGAGCACTGGGTTTGACTTCACAGAGCAAAGTCCCACTGACTATCTGTTTTATATATGGTAATGTATATGTTTCAGTGTTACTCTTCCAATTCGTCGCTTCCTCTCCTTCCCCACTGTGTAGTCTGTTTTCTATGGCTGCATCTCCATTAGTGCCCTTCAAATAGGTTCATCAGTACCATCTTTCTGGATTGCATATATATGCATTAATATATGATACTTATTTTTCTCTTTCTGACTTACTTCACTCTGTATATTAGGCTCTAGGTTCATCCACCTCATTAGAACTAACTTAAATACGTCCCTTTTTATGGCTGAGTTCCATTGTGTATGTGTACCACAACTTCTTTATCCATTCATCTGTTGATGGATATCTAGGTTGCTTCCGTGTCCTTGATTCCACTTGTCTCTTCTGAGTTATACTTTTCTTTGCTCCGTTTTTACCATCAGTCTCATTACTCTGTTTCTGGGAATTCTCAAATATATTGTCCAGTGATCTTACTAATGTACCTATATATTTTTCTCCAAAATTTTGGTGTGATATGGGAATTGAGAAGTGATCATGTATGTCTGATTTAAAATGTTGAATTGGGTATTATCCATGAAATCCATAACATTCTGTCTATATATTCTGAGATTTTGTTAATTTGTGCCTTTTATAGCCCAAGATAGTGTTAGAATACATCTGTACAACATAACTCCTACAAAGGATTTTATAGTCCAGAAGTGGGATAATTCTATGAAAAACTAAATATTTGTAAACTTAACATGTAATTACGTGTTTTCCACTTTATGGTAATATATTGAAATTTAATGGATAGTATGTACTTCTGATTGTATGAAACGTCTTTTAGGAGTAAATGGCATTTAAGCTGACTGTTAGGGTAAAGGTAAAGTTTAGAAACAGGTGAAGGGTGAGAACAATTAGGTGAGAGTGATAATAAAAGAATAAGGCTAACTAAGATAAGGATATACTTGTTGTGGAAACAACAGAGTATAATTTGACAGAAACAAATAGGAAAATGTAGAGTGTTTACAATTTTGTTGGTGAGTTAAGGTGTTAGTTAAATCTATTATTGGTTTGAGATGTTAAAAATTTGATTTTCATCTTTTATTTTGACAGTTTGAAACTTCTTTGGAAGAATGGTAAGAACATTTCATGCTTCTTTTACATTTTTATGTTCAAATTTTGATGATTAATCTGCCGTAGATAAGTTTATTTCTAAAGAAAAAAGATATTGAGAGCAGAATTTTATGTTAGATATTAATATTTATTTTTAAAAATGTAAGAATCAGGATGTCACTGGAAATAACAGAATAGGAATCTCCAGGGCTCTGTCCTACCATAAAAGCATCTATAAATTTTGGCAAAAATTGGTCAGAGTCAGCTTCTGCAGAAATCTGAAATCTAGTCCAAAACTTGCAACAATAAGGGGAAAAGTTAATGCAGAAAGAGTAACTGGCTTGCCTGAAGGAAGGGCTGTGGCATTTGAAATGGCCTACTTGCCATCCTCCAACCCTCAGATCAGTGGTGGTCATGAAGCAAATAGCCTGAACTTGTGCAGATTGCTAGTGCCAGAGGGAACAATATAGATCTTATTCTCAAAGAATTATAATTCAGTGTTTTGCTAAGTCTGATGACTCCCTAAAGGGACTAACCCAAAGATTGACTTTGTTTTTCCTGACTTAGAGAAATTATAGCGCTGGCGCCACCTCCGGGCAGTGTTTGCTGAAAGTATTTAAGGTCATATACTTGTCACCAGTGTCTGAGATTGTGGATGATTTGGGACAGGCACTGAAAAGACCAGAATGCCTGGGAATGAAAAGTTTGGGGAAAGAGATATTATAAATGGGAGAATAGGATTTTTTAAAGTTTTCACATATATTGGAGAATTTAAAAGTGCACAAATATGAACAGTGTTGGACACATGCTCAGGAAAGACCAAGAAGACTTAACCTTTTATCTCTGGCTAGCCTTAGCATCTACACAGGCAAGAATTGAAGGTAGAGGCAGAGTTATAAACATCCTGAATAAGCATGAAAGAAGTACTCCAACTAAGATCCAGTCCGCTAAGGTTGGGAGCAAGCATGTAGATTTCCCTTTTTCTTTTCTTTTTTTTTTCTGACCTCAAGTATTTAAGGTAACTTGGACAAAACTCAAGTTCACCAATAAGCTAAGAAACACTTTGGTGACCCCAAGTGAAAAAGAATGATATTAACATAGTGATATTAATATTACAGTAAGTGTTTGGGAGAATCACTAAACAAACAAAAGCAACCCACAACAAACATCAAAAATAAACACAATAGAGGAATGTAATCTTATTTTCATATCACATTAGAGTACTCAAAATTTCCAGGTTTTTACAAAAATTATGAGGCAGGGGAAGAATAAAAGAAAATTTACTTCCATTATTAAGGGGAAAAACAAACAAAGAAAATACTCTGAGGAAGCATGACATTGTGCTTATGGGACGAAGACTTTAAATCAACTGTCTCAAATATCCTCAAAGAGATAAACTGTGGACAAAAACACAACAAAACCAGGAGATTAATGTCTCAACAAATATAGAATATCAATGAAGAAAAAGAAATTATAAGGAAGATCCATATAGACATTTTGGAGCTAAAAGATACAATAACTGAAATGAAAAACTAGAGATGTTCACCAGCTGAGGAGGAAACCTAGAAAATTCATATATATTAATATATTTAATATATATATATTAAATTAGACAGCATGCAATAAAAAACCAGTTAGTCAATTTGTAATCTCTGGAGGTAATTAAAAGTACTTTGAAATGAATGAGAATCAAAACACTATGTATCACAACTGAAGAGATGAAGTAAAAGCAGTGCCCAGAGGAAAATTCATAGCCATAAATGATTATACTAAAGGAAAGACACCTAATCCAGTAACCTAACTGTATAATCTAAGATTAAGAACAAAACAAGGATGGCCATCTTGCCACTTTTATTGAACATTGGAACCCTCATACAATGCTACTGGGAATGAAGAATTGGACCAACCACTGTGAAACAGTTTGCTGTTTCCCCAAAAAGCTAAACCTAGAATTACCATATGACCCAGCAATTCCACTCATATATGTACACAAAAGATTTCAAAACCAGTGTTCACACAAAACCTTTTGTATAAATGTTTGTTATCATCCGTATTCACAATAGCCAAAAGGTGGAAACAATGTCAAATCCTTCAGTGAACTCATAGATTAATAAATAATGGTGTATCTGTACAATGGAATATTATTCAATTATAAAAAGTAATGAAGTTCTGATGCATGCTACAACATGGGTAAAATGAAATATTCTGCTTTGGTGTTAGTTATTTTCTTGTGACTTTTATCAGAGGAAGTGTACTTCTTTTTATACACATTGAAAAGGGCTAGGCAGGTGACTCAGTGGTGAAGGATGCACCTGCCAATGCAGGAGACATGGGTTCAATCCCTGATCCAGGAAGATCCCACCTGCCCTGGAGTAACTAAAGTCTATGTGCCACAACTACTGATCTTGTGCTCTAGAGCTTGGAAATGTAACTACTGAGCCCATGTACAGTGATAAAGATGTAGCACAGTCAATAGAATAAATATAAAATAAATACAATTAAAACTAGACTAGTATTCAAGAATTGGACCAGATAATACTGATGATGAGAAATGTTTCATTATTCAATATATGGAACTTTCACTAGAAAAGTTCTTCAGAAAAGAAAATTTGGATATTTTTCTAAAACATTATTAACTTCAAATATGAAATCATATTTTTGCTCCTTACATTTTGTATTGTCTTCCCAGAAACTGCTAAAATGTAATTGGAGAAATAATTCTCAAATTATTTTCAGTAAGTTCTCTTTTTTTTCCTGATAGCAACTTTCTCAGAAGAGACTAATATCATTTAAAAAAAATACTGCTTTACTATCTCTCAAAAAATTTCAAGTTATTTTAACAAATTTTAAATTACTGTTAATTTAGCATGAAGTATAAATGTCATTACCAATTAGAATTTTGCTATTTTAATTTCTTAAATAGTACCAATAACATGTATAGTGTCACTATAGACATTTAAAATTCAGTGTAAAAACATCACCTAAAATTTGTTTGACTAACTGTAAGTACAGTCCTTCTTTATTAATTGATTGCTTCTTTTCCATTATAAAGGAACAGAACTTCTTTCACAGAAGACCTGAAAAAAGATTTGAGTGTTGCTACACTAGTGAAAGAGCCCAAACCAGAAGAATTGAAAGGTAAAATTGTACCTCATACTACATGAGCAGAATTACATTTAAAAACTCATTAGCTTTTCATTTATGTATTTCTGATAATCATAAGACTCATGTATGAGTTTTATAATTCTTATGGGTGTCTAGCAGAAGTAAGAGCCTTCTGTATTGTTTGATTAAATACTTATTCAACAAATATTTGTTAATTACTGTAATATACTATATACTGCTCTAGGTCCTTCCCTGTCTACTTCTCAGGAAGTGAATGGTTATCCAGTACTGTCCATTAGGACTTTCTGTGATAATAGAAATATGTTTTGTCTCATTGTCCAGTGGGGTAACTACTAGCCACATGTAGCTGCTAGCACTTAAAATGTGGTGACACCAAGGAATTTAAATGTTAAGTTTAACTTGCATTTAAATGTAAATTAATCACATGTGGTTCATGGCTACCATATTGGACATTATAGCTCATATATATATATGGTTCAGTTCAGTTCAGTCGCTCAGTCGTGTCCGACTTTCTGTGACCCATGGACCGCAGCATGCCAGGCCTCCCTGTCCATCACCAACTCCTGGAGTTTACCCAAACCCATATCCATTGAGTTGGTGATGCCATCCAACCATCTCATCCTCTGTCGTCCCCTTCTCCTCCTGCCCTCAATCTTTCCCAGCATCAGGGTCTTTTCAAATGAGTCAGCTCTTCACATCAGGTGGCCAAAGTATTTGAGTTTCAGCTTCGGCATCAGTCCTTCCAGTGAACGTCCAGGACTGATGTCCTTTAGGATGGACTGGTTGGGTCTCCTTGCAGTCCAAGGGACTCTCAAGAGTCTTCTCCAACACCACAGCCCAAAAGCATCAATTCTTCAGCCCTTATCTTTCTTTATAGTCCAACTCTCACATCCATACATGACTACGGGAAAAACCATAGCCTTGAAGACTAACCTTCTAGTCACAATTTCCAAATATAAATATATAATAATTTTATAATGGTATAAAAATTTGTATTAAAATTATTTCAACATATTTGAATATATCTTTGGCATTATTTTAAATACTTCCTCCTACTTTTGCAACAAAACTTTGTTAAATGCCTTCCTTTAGTGAATGATAACTAACAAACTCAGGACTCTGTAAAAGCATGAATATTTTGTATTTGCCTTTTATAATGAAAGTGAAAATCTGATTCAATTATTTCTTAATTTTTCAATGACAATTTCTAGGAGAAAATATCAATGTATTAATGATCACAAAACCAAAATAATTCCAATTATGTTTATTATAAACATATGCATGCTAATGCATGCTAAGTCGCTTCAGTCGTGTCCGGCTCTGTGCAACCCCATGGACAGCAGCCCACCAGGCTCCCCTGTCCACGGGATTCTACAGGCAAGAATACTGTAGTGGGTTGCCATTTCCTTCTCCAATAAACATGTATATTTGACTCTAAAACACAAGACTGTATCAGGATGAGGAAGATTTATTGTAATTACGTTGTTCGCAAAGAGTCGGACACGACTGAGCGACTGAACTGAACTGAACTGAACTGAACGTTGTTTCTACTGATAAAAATGGGCCTTTCCAGGTGGCTCAATAGGTAATGAATCCACCTTCAAGGCAGGGATATACAGGAGATGTAGGTTTGATCCCTGGGTGGGGAGGATCCCCTGGAGGAGTGCATGGCAACCCTCTCCAGTATTCTTGCCTGGAGAAACCTATGGACAGAGGAGGGTGAGGCTTTCCATAGGGTTACAAAAAGTTGGACATGGCTGAGATGCCTGAGCACACCCACACCCTAATAAAAATGCAAGTGGTTGCTCACTTATTCACTATGAAACAGTAAAACTAATTGAGATGGTATTCTGGAAAAAAATCCAGAGAGGTGTTAAATAGAATTGGAGACACCTTAAGTTATACACATAGCGTTTGTTTTAGACTGCTATTGTAGAAACAGTATAAAAGACATCTTGCACAAATGTAATGGACACCTGTGGTAAAACACATATATATCCAATCAGAAGTGCTTTAATTTTAAGTGGCATTAACTCCATCATATCTTTCCAGCTGAAGCCCAGTTATAGAAATTGAATGAATGTTGATTGGAGAACAGTGTTTAATGTGTATGTTGTAATAAAAAACAGACCATTTATAGAAGATAAAGTGTCTAAGATATTGTGGAATTTGAAAAATAAAGACAATAGACCAAATAAATAGAGCCCAAATAAAAGACCAGGCTAGAAAAAGTTAATTTTGTGCATTACAATAGAAAAACCTGTTTCTCAGGAATTCTTTTTAGGCATATGCTGAATTTCTTTAACAAGGCCACTAGGTTAGAAATAAAAACTGCAAGTGGTGAGCTTGTACTAATAACCATTATGTAATACTACTTTCCAGCAAAAAATTAATGTCTTTATTGTCCAAAAGAAAAAGAGAACAAAATAAAACAAAGTTTACTGTTAGTTGCCTTTCTTCTTGATCCAGTTTCACTGTTTTTCCTCCAACCTCAGCTCTTTAGAGGCTTTGCCTTTTTTGACACTTTGTGTTTGTTTATATCTTTTTGTCATGTCACATTTTGGCAAAAGCCACTGTTTACAATTATAAATCTCACCAGAATGGGAGTCGTTCCAATTTTAGTATATGTGCTGCCTAAGCGAGCAGCAGAATGGGAGTCATATCCATCTTTCTTACTGACCAGCCTCCAAGGAGAGAGAATATTGCCTAAAATGTAACAGGCTCTCTACCCATTTCTTGAATAAATAGATGAATGAATACCCATGTTAATCATTTTGTTAACATTAAACCTTATCATTCCAGAGCTGTGAAGCAGGAGTCCCAAATGTTTCTCATAAAGGAGTTAATTTGTATTATAACTAAATAAATAGAACTTGTAAATGATGATGAATTTCTGGCAAGGCTAGCTAGGGATGTTATTATCTGATAAGATAAAGAATATAAAGTGTCTTGTTCCCAAGAACCATCTGAGGATTTTCAGTATTTATCTGATGTAATCATTATGGTTCACTTTTCCCATAGAGTGGGAGGAAACAGAAGCATAGTTTCAAAATAAAGCTCTGTAATACAGCTTGTGAATGGAACATGTGTTTTTTCAAAAATATTTTTTTTTCCCAAAAATATTGTGTGTGAAGCTATTGGTTGAGATTTAGTTATTTTGATTGTCTTATAAAATATTCATTTCAAAATCTGTCTTCAAAGGTTATAATTAATGTTATGATTGTATTATAATGAAACTTGTCTTTACAAGGCTAATTCATTTTTCTAAAATTCTCTTGGTAAATATGTAAATATTAAAAGATAGTAATACAACTAGTCCCCCAGCTCCCCCACCACTACCATCCAGCTTACAGGCTGATTTATAACAAATGTGAATACGTATTTCCCTTTCAAGATGAAAAGTGTCCTGAATTAAAGCAGAAAATGGAAACATTGCTATCAGAGGCCATCCATCTCATTAAAAGTCTAGAGACTGATAGGGCAGAAGCTGAGGAAGCTTTACAACGACAAAAATCAAGAAAGAAAAGGATTACCACACAAATTGATTCTTGGTCAATCTGGAAACTTCAAGAAATTCCAACAGCTGTGCAGAACGGTAATAATCAGGATTTTTCATATTGTCATTTACTTTGTTGGAGAGGCATGGATGATTAATTGAGCTCTGAATTAAAAAATTACTTGTGCTTAAAGTGACCATATTATATTGCATGCAAACCAGTGTATATTTTAAACATACTATTAATGATAATGCTGTGTTTGCAGACATAAATTGGGACTTCACTGAACAAACCTGGACCTGCTATCATTTGGTATTTGTTGGAAATTCCATTGAATTTATGGTACGCAAGGAGCATGCAAACATTTGGCACATATTTCCTGTAATGACTATAATATTTCAGTTACTAGAAATTTAAAGTGATTGTCAGTTGGTGGCATCAGCTACATATTTAAATCTAGGAAAATGAGAGAATTCTAAGTGATATTTTAGGAATCTTCTTTTGTGAATTCAATGGCAAATTCACATTGGGAACTTCTAGCAGGCAAAGAAACCTAGGATGTTTTCAAAAGTCATGTAGGTAACACATGTTTAAAAGGGAAAACTCTATCATTTAGATTATAGAAGGAGGAACATGTGATCAAGTGTTAAATAATCTAAAGGTTTTGGATTTTTCATTTTCTAATGCGGTATTTATCAAGCATACCAGACTACCTGATCTTTCTGAGTCTGGAAGCGTTTCTGTGTTATCATAGGGTAACAATTTTAATTCAGGGTTCACAGGCTTTATAAATGGGTGACATTAGGATTCTTATATAACCCATGATTTAAACCAAAACACCTTTGAGAGAAAAAAAGATGATATTGTTGTTAGTCACATTCTTCAGGCAATATAAATAACATGTCTAAATCACAAATGAGTGTGACAAGAAACTATCTTTATCCAAAGGAGAGGGTAATAAGCTACTGTTCTTTCTTCTGATGTCTCTCCTTGATACTGAGCTGTTTGTATTTTCTATAGGAGTCAGTGAGACTTCAACTGCTTTTGTTGCCTCTGTTAGGATTCTTGAAGTTATACTGGTTCTAGACCAGTGAATTAGACCATTACTAATTTCTTAGCTTGAGTTTGATATCTAAATCTTTATAAGTTTTAAATTTGGGTTTTTAGTTTTTTGAAGTCATTATTTTTCTACCCAGAGTCCAGATAATGAGTTTTCTATTCATGTGTATTTAAGTCCAAAATTGTCAACATACTTTTAATAGCCAATTTAATTTATTTACTGGTTTTGAGTCTCTTTTCTCTTTCTTCTTGAGTCAGTTTTGATCATTTGAGCCTTCTAAATAATTTGTCCATTTCACTGTAATTGTCATATTTGCTTACCTAATCTTGTTCCTAATATTGTCTTATAACTATTTTGATATTTATAATAACAGTAGAGATGACATATCTTTCATACTTGATTTTGGTAATTTTTACTTTCTCGCTCTCTTTTCTTCCTACCTTGGTTTACCAAAAGGCACAGCAATTTTGTTGATTTATTTAAAAAGTCAATTTTTGCTTAATTTCTCATATCATTTCTTAGTTTTGGTATAATTGATTTCTTCTCTGATTTCGTTTCTCATGCTTTCTTTGGGAATTTAACATACTGTTTTTCTCTTCATAAAGTGGAAGCCTTGATTATTTGTTCAATACCTTTCTTTTTTTCTAGAGTAGACATTTAGGAACCAAAGTTACTTTTAGGAACTATATTAGTTGGATTTCATAAATATTCATATCATTTGAGCTTATTTTAATTACATAAAATATTTTAAAAATTATTTTTGTGATTTCTTTTTGGGTCTATTATTTATTTAGACATTGCTGTTTAATTTGCAATTACTTAGGGATTTTTTGCAGTTTTCCCCAACTTTTTTTCTTTTGATTTCTAATTTAATTTAGGAACATTTTAGTTACATTAAAATTGTTTAGAATAAAAATTACCCAGCATTTTAAATATTTTGGATAATATTCTGTGTTTGGTCAAAATTCATGTACATTCTGTTGTTTGGTGAAGTGTCTATAAATGTGTTAATTGGTTGGTTGTGCTGTTTAAGTCTTCTCTCTCTGATTTTTCTGTGTAGTTGTTTATTGAGTTGTTGTGAGTTGGGTGTTGAAATCTCCAACTACGATTTCTCTGGTGAATCTGAGAAGAAACTAATGATACCAAAACTTTTCCTTTTTCAATTGCCAGGTTTTGTTCATTTATTTTAATTTTTAAAAATTCTTGGGTAAAAGACCCTGATAAGCTTTAAATAAATTAAGAAATGCGCTACAACAACATTTAAGTTTGGAATGGGATTTTTTTTTGGAGATTAGGAATCAATGACAGATTTAGCCTTGAGTGAACCACTGAAATCCTAATATCCTTTGGTTCCCATTTGATCCATGTATTTGGTACAGGAGACTTGGGATAAAGCCCAAATCTCACCCAAAGGACAAGTCCGGTTAGAAGTCATTACATGAAGCTGAGGGTCCAAAGGTCTCCATTCCAGCATTAAGCATGAATCGTGAGTAAACCTATTGCTCCAGTTGAATAATAAAGTTGCTTGTTTCACTTAGTTAGTGGAGAAAAGCAGACAGTATTCCAAGAATTCTTAATGTAATGATCTAAATGGATTTGGGACTGATACTCCTGCTGTCTGTGAATCTGAAAATACACAGTGGAGAATGTCATTTAAATGTTCTGTAGGTTGGTGGTAAAGCTAGGCATCTTCAGGAACAAAGACAGATGTTCTTTTTTGAAAGACTGAAAATTCGATATAGGTATCAGCGAATTGTCTCAGTCTCAAGATAAGAAACAGCTCAATATCAAGTATCATAAAACACAAGAATACAGATTTGGTAAGTGTGAGTTAGTAGAAATAGACAGCGTAATCTTACTGAAAAAGTTTTCAGATATTGGATTGCACATGACATTATAAAATGATTTTATTTAATGGGCTTCCCTGGTGGCTCATGGTAAGAATCCTCCTGCCAGTGCAGGAGACCCAGACTCAATCCCTGGATTGGGTAGATCCCCTGGAGGAGGAAATGGCAACCCACTCCAGTATTCTTGCCTGGAAAAATCCCATGGACAAAAGAGCCTGGCAGGCTACAGTGCATGGTGTCACAGAGAGTTGAACATGACTTAGCAACTGAGAATATTTAATATGTTTTATGAAATAAAAAGAGAAGTTTGAAAATAAAAGCAAGGACTAAGAGACTATTTTTAAAAAAAAAGAAAAATGGGAATAAAAAAGACTTACTAGAAATTAAAAATCTACAACTTGAAATTAAAGACTCAATAGCTGGTTAAATGGTCTTTTAGACTAAAGAAGAGAAAAGTAATAACTATAAATCTAGAAAAATTTACATGAAATGCATCAAGGGTACACAAGGAGAAGGAAAATATGAATTAAATATTTGAAGACATAGAGTGTAACATGATAAAGGATGATGAATATCTAATAGAAGATCATTATGAAGATAATGATGATAATACTTAATGAGATGGTGACTGACTTTTTAAAACAAAAATACTACTGTCTAATTAGGATAAAATTAAAAGGGAATGGTGTCAAACATTTCACAAATATAAGAAATTAGAAAACATTTAGAACTGTATCATTAAAACTTACTAAAATTATTTTCACAGAAGTGAAAAAAGCTAAATTATTATTTAAAGGAAAATCAATAGCTTTTATCCTATTCAGGAAAGAAGATGATATCAAAATTATTGAAATATATGACTAGAAAAATAAAAGCAAAATAAATACAAAAATACAAAGAAAAAACAGAAAACCAATAACAAAATGGTTAAATAATGAAATATGTATAATTCTGAAGATACACAGAGCTAAAAGTTAGATCAATAAAAAATAATAATAAAGGAAATAATAGAATACCAATGGCAAGATTAATGAAGAATACAGAGAAAATATATGAGTAAATTCAATTAGAAATGCAGATGGTCTCTAAAAATGGAGCAGTGATTAATAATAAGGAAGATATACAGAACAAATGCCTTAGAATATTATTGAAACCTTGATGAACTGGAAGAATTCACAGAAAAAAATAGACTGATGAATAGATAGCCAAAATATACATATAGCCATTAAAGGAAAGATATTGACTTAAAATAAAAATCCTTTCTTGCACACACATACATACATACAGACATACTAGGGCAATAAAACTTTAAATGCAGTTTTGAACTTCCACAAAATCATATAGAACAGAAATAAAAGAAACTACAACAGATACAAGATGCTAGCATAAATTGTAAAGCAAATTAGATGAATACAGTACAAATATGCAAAATTACAGGCCAAAATCATTAGCATACATGCAAAGTATCCTCAGTGAATACAACACCAAAACCCACCAAGAAGTTTATTTGAAAAAAGATGAAAAGATCCCCAAGGTAGCCAATTGAATTTTAAAGAGATCAAGGTTAGGTTAACCTTAGAAATTTAATGATATAATGAGGAAATCTTTTATATAGTTTCTCTAAAATTGTCCTAGTCTGTTAATTGACATTTAATTTAATTTATAATTTGTTTTTATTTTATTTAAAAGAAATTTCCATATGTATCATTTCAGATATTTGTATATGGAACAAAAATTTTTTATCCATTTATTCAAATTCCCATTTCTGTTATTTGAGAACATTTTGTCATTTCTTCCTCTAGGCCGTGCTGTGCTCATGTTATGTCTGTCACTAGATCTGTGCATTTTTGTTTGTCTTAATTTTGCTGTGTGAGATCATTCTGATTTCACTATAAGATTTATTTTTGTGGGTAAACATTATTTCTTATGTTAACATTGATTTTTATGAGTTATTATTTTTATAATTTCAACTGATTTTTGTAATTTAATCCCTTTGATGGTAAATGAAGGAATACTAAAATAATTTAAGGACTTCCCAGGCTGCCCAGTAGTTTAGACCCTGCACTTCCACTGCAGGGAGCATGAGTTCCATCCGTGATTGGGGAGCTAGGATCCCACATGCCACATGGCATGGTCAAAACATAAAAATAAAAAACAAGTAATTTCTGAAACTAAAATATTTCATCAGTTCAGTTCAGTTCAATTGTTCAGTCATGTCCGATTCTTTGCGACCCCATGGACTGCAGCATGCCAAGCCTCCCTGTCCATCACCAACTCCCGAAGTTTACTCAAACTCATGTCCATTGAGTTGGTGATGCTATCCAACCATCTCATCTTCTATGGTCCCCTTCTCCTTCCTTCAATCTTTCCTAGCATTAGGGTCTTTTCAAATGAATCAGTTCTTCACATCAGGTGGCCAAAGTATTGGAGTTTCAGCTTCAACATCAGCGCTTGCAATGAATATCCAGGACTAATCTCCTTTAGGATGGACTGGTTTGATCTCCTTACAGCCCAAGGGACTCTCAAGAGTCTTCTCTAACACCATAGTTCAAAAGCATCGATTCTTCGGTGCTCAGCTTTCTTTATAGTCCAACTTTCACTTCCATACATAGCTACTGGAAAAACCATAGCCTTGACTAGATGGACCTTTGCTGGCAAAGTAATACCTATGCTTTTTTATATTCATATTTCATATCTATTATCAAACAAAGATTTCCTTCTGGAGTTTTTGTTTTAAATTTAGATTTTCTTTTTGTCCTTTCACTGTATGTCTAGAACATGAGGCCTATTTGAGAGATAAAATAGAACTACGATGGCATTTTGAAGATAAAACTCATCAACGAAAACATCTGGAAGAGCAAAAGGAGAAATTAGCAGAAAGTAATGCAAAGCTTAAAGCAGACATAGACTATATGATTAAACATCACCCCCTACTGCTTGCAAAGCGAGACCATGAACTTACATCTCTGAGGGAATATTACCAGAAAAAATTTGAGGTAAGTGAATAAAAGAATGGCTGTGCATTTTACAGATTGTTTCTTAATTGTAAGAATTTCAGCTCTAAGAAGTTAACATACCTTGAAAGGTTTCGTTCTCATTGAAAATTGGCTTACTATTTATCTATTTAAAAAATCATCAATCAGTACAGTTGACTGATATTCATTTAAAGTGTGTTTTCTTTCCTTATGTTTAAACTTAAGAATATTAATTGTATTTAGTCAGTCTACTAATATGATTTTGGAGATGTTAAACAATATGGTATTATTTGAAGCTATAAACTGAACTGAGAAAGAATGTAAGTATACTGTATCAGTAAACTTCATTCTTAATGAAAACATATAACCAACATGTAAAGTCTTTTTAATGATTAACATTTAATCTCCTCTTGTGGGATCATACCATAGAAAAATAAATTGTTTATTATGGCCACTAAATGGACAAATTTAATTTTGTATCATGTTTGTTCTTGATCATTTAAAGTTAGTAAATTAAGTCATTAAATGTCTCTTATATTTGCTCCATTTTCCTTCATCTCTCTCCAAAAGATAACCTCATCATGAACTTCTGTTTCCAGGCAAAATTTGAATAATTTTATACACACATATGCAACTTATGTACACTCCATACTGTTGTTTTTAATATTATCAAACATTCTGTAACTTTCTGTAATGTTTTTTGTTTGCTCTGTGCTTAATTGTTCAGTCATGTATGACTCTTTGTGACCCCATGGACTGTAGCCTGCCAGGCTCCTCCTACTGGCAGGCTGTAGCCTGCCAGGCTTCTCTGTCCAAGGGAATTCTCTAGGTGTGAATACTGGAGTAGGTTGCCATGCCCTCCTCCAGGGCTCCTTCCCAACCCAGGGGTCAAACCCAGGTCTCCCATGTTGCAGGCGGATTCTTTACCATCTGAGCTACCAGGGAAGCCCAAGAATACTGGAGTGGGTAGCCTATCCTTTCTCCAGAGGATCTTCCTGACCCAGGAATCAAACTAGTGTCTCCTGCATTGCAGGTTGATTCTTTACCAGCTGAGCCATTTACTTTTTAATCTGACATTATTCTGGAGCTCCAGCTACTATTGATACACACAGATTTAGTCCATTCATTTTACTTTCCAATTCCACCAAATAGATATCTCTGGTCTTGGGTGTTGTTTCCCATATTTAGCTACAGTGCTGATTTGCCTATAAACAGTAAGGAGCCCTGATCATGTTCCTCTTTTTGTGCATGTGAATTTTTCTTGGCTACATATCTAGTGGAGTATTTACTGAGTCCTGGGTTATATACATTTTCAACTTCATTAGTTAAAATCACACTGCTCTCCAGAGTGTCTTTGACAGTTTATATTCTTAAAGTAGTAGCAGTGCTAGAGATGTCCCATTTATCTACTGTGAACAAGGGTCCTAGCAGTATGCTTTTTTCATCATAATAGACCCCTTATTTAATACTGGACAGGGAAGCCTGGCATGCTGCAATCCATGGGGTCGCAAAAAGTTGAACACAACTAAGTGACTGAACAAAACACAATAAGTAGTTGGATGGCCATGTGTCAGGGTAAAGGTCATTTCTCAATTTGCCTTTACTCATGGTATTTCTAATGAGATGTAGGTAGCAGTTACACAGGGTTTTTCTAGGAAAGCTTTTTGAAATTGACTGACTCAGTCAGAAGCCACACCCTTTTGTTCTCAGCCATTTTGTAAACTTACAGCAACCCCGATATGACAGCTGCAGTTCTTCCTTACATTTTATAGCACAGGGTGCCCTTGAGAATGGACGCCAGTATCCAAGATGGCTGAATAGAAAGGCAGAAGAAGCCGTGTATCTATTTTGGGGAGAAAAAAAGAAACTGCAGTCTTGTTTATTTGACTTATCTCTCCTACAACCAAACCCAATTCTAACTGATACACCTCACATTTTTGTCAAGGTTTTATTGTGATACTTTAAATTTTGTCAATAAGTGTGTGAATTGGTGTCCCTAAAGTAATAACTTTAGTGTGTTTTGCCCCTGATAAAAGTGAAAGTGAAAGTGAAGTCACTCAGTCGTGTCCGACTCTTTGCGACCCCATGACCTGTAGCCTACTAGGCTTCTCCGTCCATGGGATTTTCCAGGCAAGAATACTGGAGTGGGTTACCATTTCCTTCTCCAGGAGATCTTCCCGACTCAGGGATTGAACCCGGGTCTCCCACATTGCAGGCAGATGCTTTACCGTCTGAGCCACCAGGGAAGTCCTTAGCGGACATAGATATTGCCTAGGGGAGGGGAAGCAGAGTTGTTGAAGATCACACTTGTGAATGGGTTCAGTTCACTTCACTCAAAAGAGTCGTGTCCAACTCTTCGCGACCCCACGGACTGCAGCACGCTAGGCTTTCGTGTTTATCATGAACTCCTGGAGCTCACTCAAACTCATGTCCATTGAGTCAATGATGCCATCAACCATCTCGTCCTCTGTCGTCCTCTCCTCCTCCCGCCTTCAAACTTTTCCAGCATCAGGGTCTTTTCCAGTGAGGCAGTTCTTCGCATCAGCTGGCCAAAGTATTGGAGTTTCAGCTTCAGCATCAGTCCTTCCAATGAATATTCAGGACTGATTTCCTTTAGGATGGACTGGTTGGATCTCCTTGCAGTCCAAGGGACTCTCAAGAGTTTTCTCCAACACCTCGATTCAAAAGCATCAATTCTTCAGTGCTCAGATTTCTTTATGGTCCAACTCAGGACGCTCAGGTTTTGATCAGACATTATTCTAGGTGTTCTGTGAAGTTTTTTATTTTTTTGGATGAGATTGACATTTAAATCAATGATCTTTTAATAAAGCAGATAGGCAAGAAAAATAAATAAAAGGATCTAGACTGAAAAAGAAGTAAAATTATTTGCAGAAGACACATTCTTCTATATAGAAAATTGTGAAGAATCACAAAACAAACTATAGAGCTAAAAACAAGTTTAACAAAGTTGCAGATTCAAGCTCAATACAAAACTCAGTTGTATTTTCGTATACTAGTTGTGAACAATACAAAAATGAAGTTAAGAAAAAAGTTTTCTTTAATACCATCAAAAAATGATTAAGTATGAATAAATTTAACCAATAAGCTGAACGACTTGTTCACTAAAAACTATAATATTTTGCTGAAATCAATTAAAATTAGAGTTAAATGAACAGAAAAGTAACCCATGTTCACAAATTTGACTTAATATTGTTTAGATGTCAGTAGTACCCATAGCTATCTTCAGATTAAATGGAGTTTCTGACAGAGTCTCAAAGAGCTTTTTACAGAAATGGGAAAGCCTGTTCTAACATTTATTTGAAATTTCAGGAGGTCACAAATAGCCAAAACAGTCTTAAAAAGGAAGGACACCTTAGAGAACTCACAGCTTCTGATTTCAAAACTAACTACAAAACTTTAAGAAGCAAAAATGAGTGGCATTTAATAAATACAGGAAAGTAGTTCAGTGGAGTAGTATTGAGATTCTAGAAATAAACAAATATATCTGTGGTTAGTTGATTTTGACAAGGGTGCCGAGACCATTTGTTGAAATGAGTAGTCTCTTCAATACATGGTATTGGGACATTGGATATCCACATGCATTCAAAGAGTAAAGTTGGACCTCTGCTTCCTAGCACATACAAAAATTAATTCAAAATGGATCACAACTTTACACGTAAGAACTAAAACTATAAAACTCTTAAAAGGAAACTTGTGGATAAATCTTTATGTCCTAAAATTTGAGAATGGATTTAGATATGACACTAAAAGCATAAGCAACATAAGAAAAACTAGAGAAACTGGACTTCATCAAAATTAAAATGTTTAGTACAGCTAAGTACACTACCAAAAAGGCAAAAAGACAGCCTACAGAATGAGAGAAAATATTGCAAATTATATATAATTTTATTTTAAAGTATGTACTAATTATATATTAATTTTGTACTAATATATACTAATTATATAGTACTATTATATTAATATATATACTAATTCTATATTAATATATCTTCCCACAGATTTGAAATAAGTTTTAAAATCAGAAAGTGTGAGTTCTCTAAGGTGCCCTTCCTTTTCAAGACTGTTCTGGCTACCTGAGCACCCCCCCTGCAGTTTCATATGAATGTTAAAATAGGCTTTTCCATTTCTGCAAAGAGCTCTCTGAGACTTCATCAAAGGTTGCATTTCATCTGAAGATAGCTTTGGGTACTACTGACATCTTAAAAACATGTAGTACCCAGAATATATAAAGAACTTTTATAATTCAACAACTAAAAAAGATAAACACCCCATTTTAAAATGGACAAACTTAAGTAGATATATCTCTGAAAGACAGAAATGAGCAGCAAACACATGAAAGGACAGATGCTCAACATCATTAGCCATCAGGAAAATGTAAACCAAAACCACAATGATATAGCTACTCATGCCCATTAGGATGAGATTAAAAATGGGGTGTAAAATAACTAGTTTGGGTGAGGATGTAGAGAAACTCAAACCGTTGTACTTTGCTGGTAGGAATGTAAAATGGTGAAGCCACTGTAGAAAACAGCTTGGTGTTTCCTAAAAAAGTAAAACAGAATTAACATATGCTTTAGCAACTCCAAGCCAAGATATATACCCCTAAAGAATTGAATACTGATGTTACAAAACAAAACCTTGTGCAGAAATGTGCTTAGCCTCACTGTCTACAATAGACAAAAAGCAAAGTTATTCCAGTGCCCATCAGTTGTTGTATGACTAAACAAAATATGATATAATCATATCATGGAGTAGTAGTCGGTCATAAAAAGAATGAAATACTGGTACAGATCACAACATGGATAAACTTCAAAGCATTATGCTAAATAAAGAAGCCAGACACAAAAGATCGCATTCTTATATGATTTCATTTACCTGAAATATCCAGAATAGGTAAATCCGTAAAGACAGAAAGCAAATTAGATTGCTAGGGGAATTAGATTGCTAGTTCGGGGAAGTGTAAGATAGAGTTTTGTTTGTAATAAAGCTTTGCTTCTTTTGTTTTACTCTACCGTCTTGACTGAGGCCCTGGCTAGAGACCTACTAAATACCCAGCTACTTAAATAATGCAAGACCTCTTGCCAACGTGCTTGAGACTCAGTACATTGCAAACCAACCTCAGTGGCTTAAGGTGACTTTCAGATTCTACAAGCAGCTTAGTCACATAACACAGTGGAGCCACAGAAATATTGTTAACATCAGTGTAGAGAGTATCCATGTGGGATAGCTGAACCAGTCCCACAGTGAGCCAGCCAAGGAGCTTTCCTCGTGAATTTGTCTCATCTGGTATAAGCAAAACCCCCAAACCTGAGATCACCCCAGCAATACCTACAGGACAGATTGGATACAGGGAATTATTTCTTGCTTTTCTTCCTTTCATGGTATAAATTCTGTTGTTTCCTGAGTTCTGTGTTTGCTTATTTCATCATCTTGGTATAATCTTTGCTCTCTGCTTGAGTGTATAGCCCTGCATTCCTGTGCCTAAAGGAAAATCTCGTAGAGTTTACTAAAATCTGTGCTATTCTAAAAATTAATGTGAACATAAAGAACAGTATTGCATAGGAACCTGGAATGCTAGGTCCATGAATCAAGGTAAATTGGAAGTGGTCAACAGGAGATGGCAAGAATGAACATCAACGTTTTAGGAATCAGTGAACTAAAATGGACTGGAATGGGTTAATTTAACTCAGATAACCATTATATCTACTCCTGTGGGCAAGGATCCCTTAGAAGAAATAGAGTGTCCCTCACAGTCAACAGAAGAGTTCTAAATGCTGTACTTGAGTGCAATCTCAAAAATGACAGAATGATCTCTGTTCATTTCCAAGGCAAACCATTCAGTATCACAGTAATCCAAGTCTATGCCCGAACCACTAATGCCAAAGAAGCTGAAATTGAATTGTTCTATGATGAATTATAGGACCTTCTAGAACTAACACCAAAAAAGATGCCCTTTTCATCATAGTGAACTGGAATGCAAAAGTAGGAAGTCAAGAGGTACCTGGAGTAACAGGCAAGTTTGGCCTTGGAGTACAAAATGAAGCAGGGCAAAGGCTGAAAGAGTTTTGCCAAGAGAACACACTGGTCATAGCAAAGACCCTCTTCCAAAAACACAAAACGTGACTCTACACATAGACATCACCAGATGGTTAATACCAAAATCAGATTGATTATATTCTTTGTAGTCAAAGATAGAGAAGCTGTATACAGTCAGCCAAAACAAGACCAGGAGCTGACTGTGGCATAGACCATGAACTCCTTATTGCCAAATTCAGACTTAGATTGAAGAAAGTAGGGAAAACCACTAGGCCATTCAGGTATGACATATATCAAATCACTTAGGATTATACAGTGAAAGTGACAAATAGATTCAAGGGACTGGATCTGATAGAGTGCCTGAAGAACTATAGCCAGAGTTTTGTGACATTGTATAGTAGGCAGTGATCAAAACCATCTGCAAGAAAAAGAAATGCAAAAAGGCAAAGTGGTTGTCTGAGGAGGCCTTACAAATATCTGAGAAAAGAAGAGAAGCTAAAGGCAAAGGAGAAAAGGAAAGATAAACCCATCTGAATGCAAAGTTCCACAGAATATCAAGGAGAGATAAGAAAGACTTCCTCAGTGGTCAGTGCAAAGAAATAGAGGAAAACAATAGAATGGGAAAGACTAGAGAACTCTTCAAGAAAATTAGAGATACCAAGGGAACATTTCATGAAAAGATGAGCACAATAAAGGAGAGAAACGATATGGACCTAACAGAAGCAGAAGATATTAAGAAGAGGTGGCAAGAATACACAGAAGAAGTTTACAACAAAGATCTTCATGACCCAGAAAAAGATGAAGGTGTGATCACTCACCTAGAGCCAGACATCCTGGAGTGCAAAGTCAAGAGGGCCTTAGGAAGCATCACTATGAAGAAAGCTAGTGAAGGTGATTGAATTCCAGTTGAGCTATTTCAGATCATTAAAAGATGATACTGTTAAAGTGCTGTAACAATATGTCAGCAAATTTGGAAAACTCATCAGTGGTTACAGGACTGGAAAAGGTCAGTTTCCTCATTCCAACCCAAAGAAAGGCAATGCCAAAGAATGTTCAGACTACCACACAATTGCACTCATCCCACACACTAGCAAAGTAATGCTCAAAATTCTCCAAGAGAGGCTTCAATAGTACCTGAATGGAGAACTTCCAGATGTTCATGCAGGATTTAGAAAAGGTAGAGGAACCAGAGTCAAATTGCCAACATCCACTGAATCATAGGAAAAGCAAGAGAATTCAAAAAAATATCTACTACTACTTTATTGACTACGCCAAAGCCTTTGACTGTCTTCAGTTCAGTTCAGTTGAGTCGCTTAGTTTTGTCCGACTCTGCGACCCCATGAACCGCAGCACTCCAGGCCTCCTTGTCCATCACCAACTCCTGGAGTCCACCCAAACCCATGTCCATCGAGTCGGTGATGCCCTCCAACCATCTCATCCTCTCTCATCCTCTTCTCCTCATACCCTCAATCTTTCCCAGCAACAGGGTCTTTTCAAATTGAGTCAGCTCTTCGCATCACGTGGCCAAAGTATTGGAGTTTCAGTTTCAACATCAGTCCTTCCAATGAACACCTAGGACTGATCTCCTTTAGGATGGACTGGTTGGATCTCCTTGCAGTCCAAGGGACTCTCAAGAGTCTTCTCCAACACCACAGTTAAAAAGCATCAATTCTTTGGCGCTCAGCTTTCTTTATAGTCCAACTCTCACATCCATACATGACCACTGGAAAAACCATAGCCTTGACTAGATGGACCTTTGTTGGCAAAGTAATGTCTCTGCTTTTTAATATGCTCTCTAGGTTGGTCATAACTTTCTTTCCAAGGAGTAAGCGTCTTTTAATTTCATGGCTGCAGTCACCATCTGCAGTGATTTTGGAGCCCAGAAAAATAATGTCAGCCACTGTTTCCACTGTTTCCCCATCTATTTTCCATGAAGTGATGGGACCAGATGCCATGATCTTAGTTTTCTGAATGCTGAGCTTTAAACCAACTTTTTCACTCTCCTCTTTCTCTTTCGTCAAGAGGCTCTTTAGTTCTTCTTCACTTTCTGCCGTAATGGTGGTGTCATCTGCATCTGAGGTTATTGATATTTCTTCTGGCAATCTTGATTCCAGCTTGTGCTTCCTCCAGCCCAGCCCAGAATTTCTCATGATGTACTCTGCATAGAAGTTAAGTTAGAAGTTAAATAAGCAGGGTGACATTATACAGCCTTGATGTACCCCTTTTCCTATTTGGAACCAGTCTGTTGTTCCATGTTCAGTTCTAACTGTTGCTTTCTGACTTGCATACAGGTTTCTCAAGAGGCAGGTCAGGTATTCCAATCTCTTTCAGAATTTTCCACAGTTTATTGTGATGCACACACTCAAAGGCTTTGGCATAGTCAGTAAAGCAGAAATAGATGTTTTTCTGGAACTCTCTTGCTTTTTCGATGATCCAATGGATGTTGGCAGTTTGATCTCTGGTTCCTCTTCCTTTTCTCAAACCAGCTTGAACATCTGGAATTTCACGGTTCATGTATTGCTGAAGCCTGGATTGGAGAACTTTAAGCATTACTTTATAGCGTGTGAGATGAGTTCAATTGTGTGGTAGTTTGAGCATTCTTTGGCATTGCCCTTCTTTGGGATTGGAATGAAAACTGACCTTTTCCAGTCCTGTGGCCACTGCTGAGTTTTCCAAATTTGCTGGCATATTTGAGTGCAGCACTTTCACAGCGTCATCTTTCAGGATTTGAAATAGCTCAACTGGAATTCCATCACCTCCACTAGCTTTGTTCGTAGTGATGCTTCCTAAGGCCCACTTGACTTCACATTCCAGGATGTCTGGTTCTAGGTGAGTGATCACACCATTGTGATTATCTGGCTTGTGAAGATCTTTTTTGTACAGTTCTTTTGTGTATTCTTGCCACCTCTTCTTAATATCTTCTGCTTCTGTTAGGTCCCTACCATTTCTGTTCTTTATTGTGCCCATCTTTGCATGAAATTTGACTGTCTAGATCACAACAAACTGTGGACAATTCTTCAAGAGATGAGAATACCAGATCACCTTACCTGCCTCCAGAGAAGTCTGTATGCAGGTCAAGAAGCAACTGTTCAAACTGGACATAGAACAATCAACTGGTTCCAAATTGGGAAAGGAATACGTTCAGGCTTTATATTGTCACACTGCTTTTTTAAGATATATGCAGAGGACATCATGCAAATTGCCGGATTGGATGAAGCACTAGCTGGAATCAAGATTGCCGAGAGAAATATCAATGACCTCAGATATGCAGATGACACCACCCTTATGGCAGAAAGGGAAGAGGAACTAAAGAGCCTCTTGATGAACGTGAAAGAGGAAAGTGAAAAAGCTGGCTTAAAACTCAACATTCAAAAAACTAAGATCATGGCATCCGGTCCCATCACTTCATGGCAAATAGATGGGAAACAATGGAAAGAATAATAGACTTTATAATCTTGGGCTCCAAAATCACTGCAGATTGTGACGGCAGCCGTGAAATTAAAAGATGATGGCTCCTTGAGAGAAAAGCAATGACCATCCTAGGCAACATATTAAAAAGCAGAGATATTACTTTGCTTACAGAGGTCTGTCTACACAAAGGTATGGTTTTTCCAGCAGTCATGTATGGATGTGAGAGCTGGAGTATAAAAAAAGCTGAGCACCAAAGAGTTGATGCTTTTGAACTGTGGTGTTGGAGAAGACCCTTGAGAGTCCCTTGGGCTGCAAGGAGATCCAAGCAGTCCATCCTAATGGAAATCAGTCCTGAATATTCTTTGGATGGACTGATGCTGAAGCTGAAGCTCCAAGACTTTGGTCACCTGATGCAAAGAACGTACTCATTGGAAGAGGCCCTGATGCTGGGAAAGATTGAAGGCAGGAGGACAGTTTTGCCTCCTTGTTGGCTCAGATGATAAATATCTGCCTGCAGTGTGGGAGACCCAGTTTTGATCTCTAGGTCAGGATCATCACCTGGAGAAGGGCATGGCAACCCATTCCAGTATTCTCGAGAATCCCATGGACGGAGTAGCCCTGTGGGCTACAGTCCATGGGGCTGCAAAGAGGCAGATGCGTTTGAGCAACTCTCACTCACTCACTCACTCAAGTACAGTTTTATTTCCTTCTCTTCCTAATCTGTATACATTTTACTGTATTGCTTTTAGTAAGGTTTTTACCTTTCTTGGCCAAGATCTCCAGTGACTAAAGTGAAGTATTAACTGCTCAGTTGTGTCTGACTCTTTGGGACCCCATGTCCTCCAGAATCCTATGTCTGTGGAATTCTCCAGGCAAGAATATTAGAGTGGGTAGCCATTTCCTTCTGCAGGAAATCTTCCTGACTCAGAGATTGAACCCGGGTCTCCTGCACTGCTGACTGTAAGTGGTAATATTTTGCATCACTGTCACAGTCCCAGTTTCAAAGGGGAAACATTAATTTTTTTTTTATATTACGGAAGATGTTACATCTTACTCAAGATATTGCTAGATTTGATTTGTTTATTATTTGCCTAAGGGTTTAAATCTAAGTTCATGAATAAGAAAATAGTATAATTGTTTAGTAATGTCCTTGTCAGGTTTTGTTTCTAAGGGTTTGCTAGATTTAAAGGTAACTTGGGGGTATTTCTTCTTTCTCTACTATCTGGAAGAGTTTGCAAAAGACTAAGATTATTGATGCCATCTAGCTAAAGTTTTCCAGTTTTGTTTTTTGTTTATTTTAGAAAGGTTTTTAGTTACAAATTCAATTTCCTCAATAAGACTCTTTAGATATTCTGTTTATTCCTGTGTCCATTTTGGTTACTTCTAGTTTTTTAAGATTATGTCCATTTCATCAAAATTTTGTATTTTTTTGGAACACAGACTTTCTCAGTATTCTTTTGTTTCCTATGTTGTACTGTGCTTAATTCTTCAGTTGTGTCTGACTCTTTGCAACCCCATGGACTGTAGCCCACCAGGTCCCTCTGTCCCTGGGGATTCTCCAGGTACAAATGCTGGGGTGGGTTGCCATGCTCTCCTCCGGGGATCTTTCTAACCCAGGGATCAAACCCAGGTCTCCTACATTGCAGTCAGATTCTTAACCATCTGAGCCACCAGGAAAGCCCAAGAATACTGGAGTAGGTAACCTATCCTTCTCCAGGGGTACTTCCCAAAGCAGGAATCGAACTGGAGTCGCCTGCCTTGCAGGCGGATTCTTTACCAGCTGAGCTACCAGGGAAGCCCATTTTGTTTCCTATAAGTCTATAGAATATGTTGTTGTTTAGTTGCTCAGTAGTGTCTGACTGTTTTGTGACCCCATGGACTTCAGCCCACTGGGCTCCAATGTCCATGGGATTTTCCAGGCAAGAGTAGTGGAGTACTGGAGTGGGATGCCATTTCCTACTCCAGGAAATCTTCCTGAGCCAGGTATTGAACCCATGTCTCCTTCAAGTCTCCTGCATTGCAGTTGGATTCTTTACTACTTAGTCACCGGGGATATGTAGTGATCTCCTTTTTCATTCCTGATATTTGTTTGTGCCTTCTCTTTTTTTCTTTTAAACATGATATATTTTATCCATCACCATATAGTTAACACATTTTACCCATTTTTGTCCTCCATTCTCTCTGTTGTCTGTACCTACATGTTTGTTTTGGTTTGGTTTGTTCACTTATTTGGATGTTTTTGTTTGTTTTTTTATATTCTGCATGTGAGCTAAATCATATATTTGTCTTTTTCCATGTGACTTATTTCTCTTAGCATAATACCCTCAAGGTCTTCCATGTTGTCACAAATGGCAAGATTTATTTCTTTTTTGTGTGATTTGTGTTGTATTCTTTCAAACCAGTCAGTCCTAAAGGAAATCAACCCTGAATATTCTTTGGAAGGACTGGTGATGAAACTGAAGTTCCAGTACTTTGGCCACCTAATGCAAGGAACCGACCCATTAGAACAGATCCTGATGTTGGGAAAGATTGAGGGCAAGAGGAGAAGGGGGTGACAGAGAATGAGATGGTTAGATGGCACCACTAACTCAATGGATGTGAGTTTGAGCAAACTCAGGGAGATAGTCCCTTCAGGACAGGGAAGACTGGCGTGCTGCAGTTCAAGTGGTCGCGAAGAGTCAGGTAGGACTTAACGACTGAACGACAGCAACAGCAACAAGTATTCATTCTATATACACATCTCTGTATGCATTCATTCCTTGATGGAAACTTCAGTTGTGTGGCTATTATAAATAGTGATGCAGTGAACATAGGGGTGCATATATCTTTTCAAATTAGTGTTTTTGCATTATTTGGGTTAATACCCCAAAGTGGACTAACCAGTCATTTACTAGTCCTCTTCTTAATTTTTTGAGGTGTCTCCCTACTGTTTTCCATAGTGGCTGCACTACTTTACATTCCCACTAACAGTTCACAGGGTTCTTTTTTCTCCACATTCTCTCAACACCTGTTATTTTATCTTTTTTTTTGTATATATAATAACTATCATCATGGTCATGAGGTAAAATCTCATTGTGCTTATTTTTTCATTTCCATAATAATTAGTAATGTTGACCACTTTTTCATGTATGTGCCTATTGGTCATCTGTATATCTTCTTTAGAAAAATGTTTACTGCTGTCCACCTGAAACTAATGCAACATTGTAAATCAATTATACTCTAATAAGAATTTAAAAAAGAATGTAACAAGATGACAGGACCCCCCCAAAGAAGTCTATTCAGCACCTTTGCCCATTTTTAAAAAATATGTTTGATTTACAATGTTGTATTAATTTCTGCTGTACATCAAAATGATTCAGTTAACATGTACATACATATATATTCTTTTTTATTCTTTTCCATTATAGCTTATCACAGGATATTGAATAGAGTTCCTTGTGCTATACAGTAGGACTTGTTGTTTATCCCCTTTGCCCATTTTTAAATTGAGTTGTTTGGTTTTTTGTTGTTGAGATGTATGAGTTCTTTATATACTTGGATATTAACCTCATATTGAATATATGATTTGCAAATACCTTCTCCCATTGGGTAGGTTGTCTCTTTGTTTTGTTGATGGTTTCCTTTGCTGTACAGATTATGTGATTATGTATACATGAACTTTAAACATGTCCACAGATGAATTACAGTTGAATACAAAGGTAAAATTTTAAATCCATACTTTCCTATATACCAGAAACAAATCTGAAAAAAAAGTTTATTTAAAAGTAGCATTCATTAGAACATAAAATATAAAATATCTAGAATAAATGTAACAAATGACAGCCTCTATTAAGAAAACTATGAATATTTCTGAGAGAATTTGAGAAGTGCTATAACTCCAATACTTTGGCCACCTCATGTGAAGAGTTGACTCATTCAAAAAGACCCTGATGCTGGGAGGGATTGGGGGCAGGAGGAGAAGGGGATGACAGAGGATGAGATGGCTGGATGGCATCACCAACTTGATGGGCATGAGTTTGAATAAACTCCAGGAGTGTGTGATGGACAGGGAGGCCTGGCGTGCTGTGATTCATGGGGTCGCAAAGAGTCAGACATGACTGAGCGACTGAACTGACTGACTGAACTGATATCAATAAATGATGTTAATGGCTTAAAAGGCTAAATTTTGTAACATTCTCTCCAAAATGCTCTGTAAATTGAATGCAGTCACAAAATCTTAACAGATTTTGTGGAGCTCTCTCTTTGTGGAGCTTGACAAGCTAATTCTAAACTGTATGTGATGCATACATACAGCAGAATATAATTCAGCCTTAAAAAAAAGAAGGAAAACTGCCATATGTGACAACATGGATGAACCTGGAGAGCATCATTATGCTAAGTACTAAAGAGGTCACAGATGATTACTGTGTGATTCCACTTGTTTAAGATGTCTATAATAGTTACCTTCGTAGAAGCAGAGATGTTGATTGGTAGGGACTTGAGGGGAAATGGAGAGCTGTTTTTCAATGGGTGTGAAGATTTAGTTACACAAGATGAATAAGTTCTAGAGATCTGCTGTACATCATAATGCCTACAGTTTACTGTATTGTACACTTTGTTGTTAGACTCTGTGCCACCATGGACTGTAGCCTACCAGGCTCCTCTGTATGAGATTTCCCAGGCAGGAATACTGGAGTGGGTTGCCATTTCCTTCTCCAGGGGATCTTGTACACTTAAAAATTTGTTAAAGGATAGACAATCATGTTAAATGTTCCTATCACAATAAAACTAATACAATGAAACAAAACTGATATTAATGAAAATTGTTGCTTTATTTAGGAGGGTACTGCTTCGTGTTGATCCACCACGTGGCCCCTAGTGAAAGGACTGCTCACTACCTAGTACCTTCTTCTACTCACCCTCTAGCTTTCCAACAGGACATTCTGAACAGTCGTTCCTTCCAACCATGACCACTACAAGCACCCTCTCCCTTTAGTTTGACAGAGAAGGGAGAGCTAGAGAGGGAAGGGAGATGGTTTATGATGTCTAATAATTAATGAAAACAATAAAAATGGAATATTTTTGGATCCTTGCATGAAGATAATAATGGTTATTTATGAGTGAGAAGATTATAAGTGATTTTTTCAGTTTTCAATTTTTCATTGGTGGTGTTTGATTTTTCTACAATAAAGTATTTGACCAACAAGAGCAAATAAAAAGTCTTAGTTTTTGTAGGTGAAAAGATGATGATTTTATTTTGGTCACATTAACTGGGATAGTGAAGTTATTTTCTTCAGTAACTTTTGTATATCGCTAGTATTGATGCCTCTCAGGGTATATAAGAAATCTGAAACTCTGCTGTGCTAAACAATAGACTAAATAGGGAACAAAAATCAACATAAAGAATGTTTATAATCTACATCAGAACTACTCTAAAACCTTTCTCTGATCTTTCTGTGATCTAATTATTTTAATTAGCCATTAAGTGCATATATTAGCATACATATTTTTATTTCTAGGTAATGGAAATATACAAACAAGTTCATGGAGAACTTCTAGAAGCCATAGACAATCTTGAAAAAGCCAAACTCAGAGTTAAACAAAACAGAATAGAAATGGAAAGGGATATTCGTGATGATGAAATAAGTAAGGTTGCCTACAAGTAAGTATATTCCACAAATGTTTTTTATAGCATTTAAAACTTGGACTTCCCTGGTGGCTCAGATGGTAAAGTTGCTGCCTGCAATGTGGGAGACCCAGGTTCAATCCCTGGGTCAGGAAGATCCCCTGGAGAAGGAAATGGCAACCCACTGCAGTCTCTTGCCTGGAAAATTCCGTGGACTTAGGAGCCTGCTAGGCTACAGTTCGTGGGGCCGCAAAGAGTCAGATATGACTGAGCAACTTCACTAGCATTAAAAAGGAAAATATTAATTAAAAATGTGATATATATTCCTGTATAAGAAATTCAGATAAGGAGAAAGGAAATTATCTAAATTTCCACATCTATCTTATGACCAAGTTAATATAAAAATTAAAATATATGTCTTTTACCTATGTTAACTACTTGTGTATGAATCCCTAAAGCAGTATTTTTCTCTGTCATTTTAAAACTCTTCATACATATTGCCAAATTGCCTATGGATATGCTATAATAAAATATATCCCTGCTAACAATGGAAAAGAGTTACTATTTGAAAAAATATTCCAGAATGGGATAGTATAAGAACAAATCATATAGCCTTGTGTTAATTATAAACATAGGATATCATTAATTAACTCATATTTATATGCTTTCTAATAGCCTGGAATATTTTAAATGCATATAGATTAATTATATTTTGTGTATTATTGACTTTTTATTACATTTCTAATGTATTTAAATTTTATGACATCCATCTAGTTCTTAGTTTGGTTTCAAATTATTTATGTTTCTGTGTGATATAAAAATCTTTATTTATTCAAACTTATCAATCATTTAGTATAGAAAAAGTCACATTCATTATGGAGCTAGAGTCAAATAAATGTAAGTAAAATGAAGAACAAAAATTTATACATTATCCTGTGATCTGGATAACATGCACTTATTAAGATGTTTATATTTTCTCATATCTGATGTCTATTTCAAAATAAACAAAATAGTGTTTACTTGTGTATCTTTTGCTATTGTGTTCATTGTTTTGGGATTGTTTTTATAGATTTTTTTTGTCCCTTTATTCTTATCTTGTTCTCTTGTAATTGATGACTATCTTTAGTGTTATGTTTGGATTTCTTTTTTCTTTTTTATGTTTATAACCATCATAAATTTTGGTTTGTGGTTTCCCTGAGGTTTTTCTGTAGCCATCTATATTTTTATACTTGACTGTTATGAGTTGCTGATCCCTTATTTTCAAATGCATGTAAAGAAATCTGCATATGTACTCTCCTACCTCACAGTTACTGTTTTTGGTATCATATTTGCATCTAATTATTTTGTTTGGGTCATTTATTTTTCTGGAATTGAGCTGCAGGAGTTGCTTGTATATTTTTGAGATTAATCCTTTATCTGTTTCTTCATTTGCTATTATTTTCTCCCAATCTGAGGGCTGTCTTTTCACCTTACTTATAGTTTCCTTTGTAGTGCAAAAGCTTTTAAGTTTCATTAGGTCCCATTTGTTTATTTTTGCTTTTATTTCCAATATTCTGGGAGGGGGGTCATAGAGGATCTTGCTGTGATTTATGTCGGAGAGTGTTTTGCCTATGTTCTCCTCTAGGAGTTTTATAGTTTCTGGTCTTACATTTAGATCTTTAATCCATTTTGAGTTTATTTTTGTGTATGCTTGGGCCTGGTACACTGGGAAGACCCAGAGGAATCGGGTGGAGAGGGAGGTGGGAGGGGGGATCGGGATGGGGAATAAGTGTGAATCTATGGCTGATTCATATCAATGTACGACAAAACCCACTGAAATGTTGTGAAGTAATTAGCCTCCAACTAATAAAAAAAATTAAAAAAAAAAAAAGAAAATAATTCATATTTTGTATGTTCCTTAGCTGATGATTGTGAATGTATTTTGTTGTATTGCTTTTTGTTTTTTAACATTTCTCGTAACTTGTGTGTAGATGATTTCTACCTTTACCATATGATTGCCTTTATCTATTCCCTTTTTCATTTTGTAATTTTTATGTCTTTAATTGTGACCTTTTATTTTTTGCTTAGAAAAGTTACTTTAACATTTCTTTCAAGGCTGGTTTGTGATACTGAAGGCTTTTAGGCTTGATTTTCTATCTGTTCATAAAATCTGAATGAGAGCCTTGCTCAGTAGTTTTGATCGTAGTTTTTTCTTTCATCACTTTAAATATATCATGCCACTCCTTCTGGTCTGTGATGTTTCTATTGAAAAGTCATCTGATAGCCTTATGGGAGTTCCCTTGTATGTTATTTGTTACTTTTCCCTTGTTGCTTTTTATTTATTTATTATTTTTTTCATTTATTTTTATTAGTTGGAGGCTAATTACTTTACAATATTGTAGTGGTTTTTGTCATACATTGACATGAATCAGCCATGGAGTTACATGTATTCCCCATCCCAAAGCCCCCTCCCATCTCCCTCTCTACCCGATCCCTCTGGGTCTTCCAAGTGCACCAGGCCAGAGCACTTGTCTCATGCATCCAACCTGGGCTGGTGATCTGTTTCACCCTAGATAATATATATGTTTCGATGCTGTTCTCTCAAAACATCCCACCCTCGCCTTCTCCCACAGAGTCCAAAAGTCTGTTCTGTACATCTGTGTCTCTTTTTCTGTTTTGCATATAGGGTTATCATTACCATCTTTCTAAATTCCATATATATGTGTTAGTATACTGTAATGGTCTTTATCTTTCTGGCTTACTTCACTCTGTATAATGGGCTCCAGTTTCATCCATCTCATTAGAACTCATTCAAATGATTTCTTTTTAATGGCTGAGTAATATTCCATGGTGTATATTTACCACAGCTTCCTTATCCATTCGTTTGCTGATGGGCATCTAGGTTGCTTCCATGTCCTGGCTATTATAAACAGTGCTGTGATGAACATTGGGGTGCACGTGTCTCTTTCAGATCTGGTTTCCTCCGTGTGTATGCCCAGAAGTGGTATTGCTGGGTCATATGGTAGTTCTATTTCCAGTTTTTAAAGAAATCTCCACACTGTTTTCCATAGTGGCTGTACTAGTTTGCATTCCCACCAAAAGTGTAAGACGGTTCCCTTTTCTCCACACCCTCTCCAGCATTTATTGCTTGTAGACTTTTGGATAGCAGCCATCCTGACTGGCGTGTAATGGTACCTCATTGTTTTGATTTGCATTTCTCTGATAATGAGTGACGTTGAGCATCTTTTCAGTGTTTGTTAGCCATCTGTATGTCTTCTTTGGAGAAATGTCTGTTTAGTTCTTTGGCCCATTTTTGATTGGGTCATTTATTTTTCTGGAATTGAGCTGCAGGAGTTGCTTGTATATTTTTGAGATTAATCCTTTGTCTGTTTCTTCATTTGCTATTATTTTCTCCCAATCTGAGGGCTGTCTTTTCACCTTGCTTATAGTTTCCTTTGTAGTGCAAAGCTTTTAAGTTTCATTAGGTCCCATTTGTTTAGTTTTGCTTTTATTTCCAATATTCTGGGAGGTGGGTCATAGAGGATCTTGCTGTGATTTATGTCGGAGAGTGTTTTGCCTATGTTCTCCTCTAGGAGTTTTATAGTTTCTGGTCTTACATTTAGATCTTTAATCCATTTTGAGTTTATTTTTGTGTATGGTGTTAGAAAGTGTTCTAGTTTCATTCTTTTACAAGTGGTTGACCAGTTTTCAGCACCACTTGTTAAAGAGGTTGTCTTTTCCATTGTATATCCTTGCCTCCTTTGTCAACGATAATGGTGTCCATATCGTGGATTGTATCTTGTGGAGTTTCTGTTCCATTGGTCTATATTTCTGTCTTTGTGCCAGTACCACACTGTCTTGATGACTGTGGCTTTGTAGCAGAGTCTGAAGTCAGGCAGGTTGATTCCTCCAGTTCCATTCTTCTTTCTCAAGATTACTTTGGCTATTCGAGGTTTTTGTATTTCCATACAAATTGTGAAATTCTTTGGTCTAGTTCTGTGAAAAATACCGTTGGTAGCTTGATAGGGATTGCATTGAATCTATAGATTGCCTTGGGTAGAATAGCCATTTTGACAATATTGATTCTTCCAATCCATGAACACGGTATGTTTCTCCATCTGTGTGTGTCCTCTTTGATTTCTTTCATCATGTTTTATAATTTTCTATGTATAGTTCTTTTGTTTGCTTAGGTAGATATACTCCTAAGTATTTTATTCTTTTTGTTGCAATGGTGAATGGTATTGTTTCCTTAATTTCTGTTTCTGTGTTTTCATTGTTAGTGTATAGGAATCCAAGGGATTTCTGTGTGTTAAGTTTATATCCTGCAACTTTACTATATTCTCTGATTAGCTCTAGTAATTTTCTGGTAGAGTCTTTAGGGTTTTCTATGTAGAGGATCATGTCATCTGCAAACAGTGAGAGTTTCACGTCTTCTTTTCCTATCTGGATTCCTTTTACTTCTTTTTCTGCTCTGATTGCTATGGCCAAAACTATGTTGAATAGTAGTGGTGAGAGTGGGCGCCCTTGTCTTGTTCCTGATATTAGGGGAAATGTTTTCAATTTTTCACCATTGAGGATAATGTTTGCTGTGAGTTTGTCATATATAGTTTTTATTATGTTGAGGTATGTTCCTTCTATTCCTGCTTTCTGGAGAGTTTTAATCATAAATGGGTGTTGAATTTTGTCAAAGCCTTTTTCTGCATCTATTGAGATAATCATATGATTTTTATCTTTCAATTTGTCATGTGGTGTTATTACATTGATTGATTTGTGGATATTAAAGAATCCTTGCGTTCCTGGGATAAAGCCCACTTGGTCATGATGTATGATTTTTTTAATATGTTGTTGGATTCTGTTTGCTAGATTTTGTTGAGGATTTTTGCATCTATGTTCATCAGTGATATTGGCCTATAGTTTTCTTTTTTTGCGGCATCCTTGTCTGGTTTTGGAATTAGGATGATGGTGGCCTCATAGAATGAGTTAGAAGTTTACC